>NC_053027.1:419775326-420065166 GCF_003073215.2 Triticum urartu | reverse complement strand
AGCAGGAAGGGGGGCTTGCCGGAGAGGTACCCCACTATCTATCTTAGGGTTCAGGATGGGGGCGGTGGTCGCCGGCGGTGGCGGGGCATTGGCGGGGCGGTGGCGTGGGGATCGTCGGAGAAAAAGCTCGGCACGGGGGGGCCTAGAGGGATGGCCGGGGCGGCGGACCAGCGGTGGGGAGTATTTTACATCTAGCACTTTGTGGTTATCTATTTTACGTCATGTATTGGAGATGCTATTAGAATTCCACTCAGGTTAACGTTGTTCGTTGTCTCTCTTGTCCTGCTTCAGCCTCGGCATCGTACAACTCACCGGAGTTGCTGCAACGATGAAACCCTCCATCACAGCGGAGCAGTACCTCGGGCTCCATCTCCAGACGCCTAAGATCTTCTTCCCCTCCTCTGACAGCCAAGTCAGTCGGAGCATCCTCACCGGCCAACCCAATCACGCTGAGATCGACATGGCTTCGCCAAATAGGTTGTACACTTATTGCATCTCTTTTTTACTCTACATGTTATATATATTGTCCACTAAGCACACAGATTTGTTCCTTTAGTGTCTCCTTGAAAGAAAAAACGTAGGAATTTTAATTTTCACTTGTCCTCCTTTTCAAATTCCTATTCATGAAGCACAAGACTAAGAGATAGTAGCATAATAGCATTATAACCGTACATTTTCTTGTGGTTTGACTTAAACTCACCATGCTTCTTTGCATCCTGTGATCTTCCAATTGTTGTGAATCAAACACCCAGATTGGCAGAAATCCTGTGTTTTTAAATTCTCTGTTTTGCACGTGCATTCCTATCCTATTCCTGTCTATTTCCTATCCCTGCATTGTTGTAATCCTCCAATTCAAACGAGCCCTTATAGAATTACTTCTCTTATAGATAGTTGTCAAATAAAACCTTGCGTGGTTTGTCCCGCTCCTGCTGCGCCGTCGTCCACCCCAGCTCAGCTGCTCCAACGGCAGAAGGGTCCAGCATAGAAGGGATCCGGCCTCCAGACTGTCTTTCGCCGCCTCAGATCTTCTTCCCCGCTGCTGGCAGCCATGAAAACTGCACTACCATCATCAACCGAGCAGATGACCTCGAGGACTACACGGGTCCGCAAGAGAGGTCGCACTCTTTCGTGTCTGCTTACGTTATGCATTGCTTAATATTACATGCTACTTTATCGTCCTGTTCACCGATTAGACTCTGAGTCAGCTCCAAACTAATGGTCAAACTTGAGTTTTTAAATGGTTGTGGGGTACATATCGGGGCCGCTATCAATAGTATCTATCTACTATCTGGTTAATCTCCGGTGTCTACTATGAGTTTCATGTTGGGTGGGAAACAAACAGTAAAGAAGCCATTATCTGTATTTTTTAACTAAAGCCATTATCTGCCTACTATTATTGGTTTTGGGTCTATCCACAGGTTGCTACCATCACTCTAGATTTCTGCATGCACTCCTTACATAATCTCAGTATGTTTTATTCCTATGCATGACAGTTATTGTAAACAATGAAACTAAACATGTAGAGCAAAAGAGACAAGCCTTGTGTGGCAATAAAATTTCATGCAGACGTCGCTCCATGGTAGGCGCAAAGGCAGCCCCCCTCCATGCATTTCAGATTGTAATCGAGAGGAAGATATCTGTTCTGAGGGGGATTCAGAAGGAAAAGACAACTCGGGGGATTCAGAAGGAGAAGACAACTCCTATTTACCCCCTGAGGTCTTCACTCTAACTTGGCATGCTGATGTTGGTTATATCATGCATATGGTGTCTTGCATTGCTTACTTTATACATCAAATATGTCATCTGCTTAGTTTAGACATCCTTTGTGCGAATGCCATCTGTTTAGTTTATTCATCATTTATGTGAATTATGCAATGCCATCTTGTTTAGCTAGGCATCATATATGTGAATTTTGCAATGCCATCCTGCTTAGCTAGTCATCTTATATGTAAATTATATCAGGCCATCCTTTTTTTGTTACATATTACATTTGTCAACAATGTTATTACATTCAACTGCTCTTCGTGTGCATCAGCCATTTGACACGGTGATGGCAAATTCTGGAGTGAAAACAAGGTCTTCAGAGCAGACTATGCTATCTGACGAAGCGCATATCTCGCTGGTTACGGATAGCTCCTTAGAGGAGGATTCAGAGATAGATGACCAGTCCTATTCCCCCCCCCCCCGAGGTGTATGCTCTAACTTGGCAGGGTTATGTTGCTCATATCGTGCGTATGGTGTCTCGCATTGCTATGTCATTTGATTAGTTTAGACATGCTTTGTGTGAATGCCACCTATTCAGTGTCTAATTACCATATATGTGAATTATGCATTGCCATCTTGTTGCAAGACATTATATATGTGAATTATACAATATATCTTGTTGCAAAGGCATTATATATGTGAATTATGCAATGCCATGCTGTTTATCCAATCATCATGTATGTGAAATATATCATGCTATCATGTTTTTGTATTACGTGTTCCATTTGGCGACAACGTTTATATATTCAACTACTCTTCCTGTGCATCAGCCATTTGAAGCGGTGATGGAAGTATCTGGAGTGAAAACAAGGTATTCAAAGCAGACAATGCTACCTGCTGAAGCAGACATCTTGCTGGTTACAGAGAGCTCCTCAGAGGAGGATTCAGAGACTGATGACCAGTCCTATTTTCCCCCTGAGGTCTATGCTCAAACTTAGTTTTTACATCATATATGGATTGCCATCTGCTTACTTGCTTACTATATAAATCATATATTTGAATTATATCATGCCATCATGTTTACATAGTACATACACGTCATCTATCTGAATTATGGCATGGCAACCCATTTAATAAAGACATCATATAGTTATATCATCTCATCCTATTTAGTGTTTACAGTCATCATATTTTGAATTATGGCATTCTATCCGTGAATGTATGTGAATTATGGCATGCCAACCTATTTAATAAACACATTATATAGTTATGTCATGTCATCCTGTTTACATAGTCTCATATTTTGAACTATGTCTTTCTATCTTTTTTAGTTAGCCATCATAATGTGAAATTGTGTCATGCTATCCTGTTTAGTTAGCCATCATATATGTCAAATTGTGTCATGCTATCCTGTTTGGTTAGACAACATAAATATGAATTATTTCATGCCCTCTTTTATTCCCCACTATCCATTGCACCTGTCTATCATACAATGTCTATACTTTCAATTACTTTTCTTGTTTATCAGCCATTTGAATTGGAGAGCGTGATGGCAGTACCTAAGGGAGTAACAACACGGTCTTCAAAAAAGATAGTGCTACCAGTTGATGCAGATAGAACCACAGTTGTACTTGCCCAAGGACCAGATCCACCACACATAACCCAGACTCTCGCAGATTGTACCCCTACCCAGTTGGACAGAGAACCAGCTACACCCCTTCTAACCCCAACCCCGGTAGATAGTAACCCAGTTCCAGTTGACACAGCACCGTCTCCACCACAGAGCACCCAAACACGAGCAGTTAGTAAGGGAACTGCAGTGCCCAAAGCACGAGGACCAGCACTCCGAATCCCAACTCAACGCTTAAAGGAGAAGAAGATTTATTCTCAGGTCAGGTTCTCTAGCTATGGTTCATACTCCTTTGCTCTTGCATGACTGTATTTACTCATACCAACTATTTTCAAATTTGGAGGATGGAATTGAAACTCCAATGGCGCAACAGGTATGTTTTCAACCTGTTTCCTTAACCGGTTTGTTGTTGTAACCTGCTCTATGTTGATTTCAGTTTCAATTGAATAAACAGTTATGTGCTCATGTCATGCACAATACAAGTGTTGTTATTGCTCTATAGTTACTCACACTTATATTCTGTCTATTCTGCTTTGTCTTGAACAAATATTATTTGAACTGTGTCACTATCTTGATTTGGCAACAAAAACTAGAATGGTATTGACCATAAAGTGACCATGGTACATAGATATATGTTTTTTCATGCTGTTATCCTGTCCACTTTACTACTGAACTCATTTACCAAAATGAGTTTCATATACCACATGGTAAACATGTGATGTGTCTGCTTGTTTCTCTTTTAGAATGCGGACAAAATATTGGAGAACAGTACCGCGTTATCCAATGGTAAAGGAAGTAATGTAGATAAGGTTCAAGATAGTGAGACATCCCTGTTGGTCTCCAAGAAAGCTGATAAAAACTATCTTGATGACAGTGAGGGAACCCAAAAGTCCTCTCTTGATGTAGTGTTCGAGTTACTGGCCACTACTACTGGCACAAGCTCTTCGAACTCGCTGCCTGAATCAGTTCGTCTTCTTGAGTCTCAACTTCAAGTTGAAAGACATCGATCAGATGTGATGCGACAGGAAGCTGAAGGACTGAGGAAGTCCCTGCAGAATTCAGATGCATATTTTCTGGTGCAACAGCAAGCGATGGGGGATTTAAGCGCCAAACAAGAGAAAGTTAATAAGCTTGCTAAGCATCTTGCCAGCATTATGGGTACCCAGGATATTGTTTCTTGAGATCTTCTGAAGTGGTTTCAGTTCTGGATTTGTTTTGCTGCGGCGTTTATTTGCGCTGGTCGCCAACTTTGACAACCAGTGTATATGATATGCTGCTTTGTTCCCTATATTTGCACTGGTGGCGAACTTTGATGCCCAGTGGATGTAATATGTGTAATAGCCGTCATAGCCTAGCGTTAGTTGCTTCCTTATTTATTTCCTTGTTGTCTTATTTATTTGTTTGCTTGTAGTCATTGCAGTTCTTTTTCCGCGGTTAGCTAGTGGCTGCAATAACCTATTTTTTAAAACTAGGCCACAATAACCATGGGCTAATATTTACTATAGTGACACTGGGCCTTCTACTGGCTGTAGAAACAGTGGCCTTCTATGGGCCGTAGAAACAATGGGCCTTCTACGGGCCGTAGAAACAATGGGCCTTCTGCGGGCCGTATTATCAATGGGCCTTATACAGGCCGTATAATTGATTGGCCAAACATGGGCCAAACAGACCGCATTATGGCCGTAAATGGGCTAGAGTTGGAATCGTCCGTTCATGGGCTGACCATAACGGGCCATCGTTAATAGGCCGTATTTGACAACGCTATGAAATCGGCCCAACGTATTAACGGACCACAAACGGGCCGACTGGAACCACGAGCTGAATTTGGCCCACAAGCAGAAAATGACAGTAACGGGCCGTAAGTAAACTAATGTTGGAAATGAGCCCAAGAATAAATGGGCTCTGAGAAGGCCGAAAGATAACATGGGATGGAAACGGCCCAACGGAATAACGGGCTGTTAATGGGTATAAAGTGATACACTGTTCATTACGGGCCAGTTTCACCACGGGCCGTTAATGGGTGTAAAGTGATATGCTGTTCATTACGGCCCAGTTTCACCACGGGCCGTTAGTAGGCCAAGAGTTACATAGGGCCTCATATGGGCGAAAGACGTCATGGGCCATACATGCGCCAGAAGTGAAAACGGGCTGGAATCATATTAGATGGCCCAGATGACGCTACTGGGCCTAATTCGAATAGGGTGTAGCGGGCCTTGGGTTTGTGGGCTGTAAATGGGCTATATTCAAACAGGCCGTTAACATGCTTACCATGGGCCGGCCCGCCAGCTTTTGACCAAGTCAAACGGGCCAGCCTTTTCATAGGAATGGGCCTCTGTTGGGCCGTGCCACGTGTCGACGTATCATAGGCGCCTTCCGTCCAATGAGTGGTTGACATCTGTCCCAACGATGAGCCAACACGTGTTTCCTCCAGCCAATGATGATTTTACACGTGGAAAATCCCCATTGGTCGGGGCTGTTAATGGGTTATCGGATCCAAAACCCGACCCGATAGCTTAACGGCGTTCCGTTACGGTGGATGCCACGTGTCGGTCACCCTTGATGAAAGCACTTCTGTGACGCGTGATTTATTGTCATGGAAGTGGACACTTCCGTGATGATAATTTTGGTAATGTCATGGAACACTTCTACGACAGCACATGTATGACTATCTTGATTCTGTCATAAATTTGTCATGGATGTACATGCATGACAAAAATAGCGACGTACTGTGACAAACATGTCTCATCACGGAAGTGTATTTTTTTTGTAGTGTAATGTTTCGCCTCCCAACTTATTTATCATATAGATAATTGTCAACAATAATAATTCATGATCAAATATATTTGAATGGCCATATATGCTTAGATCTTTCCCCGTCACATGATGCTTTCCAACTAAAGAGTAGGTTGGAATGAGAAGGAATACTACTGACTCTTGCATAAAAGTAAGAGATAGGCCCTTCGTGGAGGGAAGCAGGGATGTGCAGAGGTGCCAGAGCTCAAAGCTTTTAAAATAGAGAGGAATATAATTTTGAGAAGTATGCTTTCATTATCAATGTAAAGACCGAGAGTTCCCAATATCTTCCATGCTAGACACATTATAGGCGATTCCCAAACAGAAAGGTGAAGTTTTTACTCCCCCTCCACCAACAATCACACTCCACGGCTAATCCAAAACAATGGGTACCGTCCATACCAACAACAGTCCTGTGGGAGTTTTGTTTAAATTATTTGCGATTTTGTTTTTGATCTTTTGGTTATAGGAATGGGCATCCCAATTACCAGCCACTCTCTGGTGAATGATAAGTGAATAAACACTCATCGTGAGAATAACCCACCTAGCATGGAAGATACTGACAGCTCCTAGTCGCTACATGAGCGATTCGGGCATAGAAAACAAATTATTATTTGAAGGTTTAGAGTTTGGCACATGAAAATTTACTTGGAACGGCAGGTAAATACCGCATATAGGTAGATATGGTGGACACTCATGGAAGAAACTTGGTTCAAGGATTTTGGATGCACAAGTAGTATTCCCTCTTAGTACAGAAATTTTGGTTAGCAAAAGATTCTAAAAGCAAGCACCCCCTGTTGGGGGATCCATATCTCTACTATTAAAGGGGGATCGAACGTCGTGATGGTTCGACCTCCTTGGATGGTTCGACCACCTTCGATCCCCCCTCCTATCGCTATCTCCCACCCACGTCCTCCCACCGATTTTTTTCAATTACATTCCAAAATCCAACCGCAATCCTGCGAAGGCACCCACGTCCCATTCTCCACTCTCCAATCGACCGCCTCGCCCAAGACAAATTGCTCCACCCACACGCTCCTCACGTCGCTCCGGGCAAGGCGTCGCGTCGCTGCCCGATAGGGTTCCTGCGAAACCGCCTCGCCAAATCTAGGTCACTTGATGCCAGACGTCGGCCTCGTCCAGAACTCTGGCCCCTCATCGCCGCAGAGCTCTGTAACATCCCAAATTTCCAATTTAGAATGTTATGCATTAGATCATCATTGCATATCATATTTTATTGCATTTTGGCTTGATCCTAGAAATTCTACGCAACTCAAGGACCCATGGAGAGAGTTGGGGATTTCGTTATTATTATATTTGAGTTTTTCTCAAATTTTGAAAAGAGGATCGTTTGATTTTAATTATTTTCTCTTCAAATATTTATTTTATAAAAATAAAAAGAGAGGGGATAAAATGATTTCCCCAAAATAAAGAAATATTGGAGAGTTAATGCTAAAATCAAATAAGATTTTATTCGGAGTTTTATCGCCATTTTATTTGAATTAGGAAAAATATGCATTTTTCAAAATTGCATTAGAGGCCCAAATGAATGTTCACCTTGTCCGTTAGATTTTTAGAGGACGGGAAAAATCATTTCAGGATTTTTGAAGTCCGTTTAGTATTTCTTTTCCTTATTTTCCCGAGCGGAATTATTTTTTTTAAAAAGTCAACCGACCTAACCGGGCTGTGTCCGACCTGGACACTAGCCCGGCCGGCCTTTAAAGCCGCGAGGCCCGAGCGCCCGAGCCACCCGAAACCCTAGCGCACGCCCCGTCCCTGAGCCACCGCCGCCGCCACGCGCCGCCGCAACTTTTGCTCGCCGCCGCCGTCGCTGCCGCGTCGCCGCCGCCGCCGCTGCCCGCCACCGAGCCGCGCCGCCACCCCACCGCTGGAGTTCTGGCCGGCGCCGTCATCATGAACCCCGCGGTAGCCACCGTTTTTTTTAAAAACCGATCGGTTTTATTTCGAATACCTAGATTCATTTTTTCTGTTTAGATCGGTTCGGTTTTTTCAGGTTTATTTATTTAGCGAACGCCTGTTCGTATGTTCATTTTAACAAACGGCTTTCGCCGGTTAAACCGCAGACAATGAACGTTCGTTCGTTATCCTGTTCGTCAATTTTCTTTTTCCAGGGTTTTTCCGCGATTATTTTCGATCGCGATTTCTGCCCTAATCTTCGTTCTAGTATAACTTTTCGCTCGTTAGTCGGAATCAGGCGATTCAAGCGCCTAGATCTTCGTCTCGAAGCCCTCTTTCTGTTTAACCAACTTGAACCAGATTTTGCTACTGTAAAATTTGACTTAAGTCTAGATTAGTAAACGGATCTTGTTTCTTTCGCAGTTTGAGTTTTGTTGCTTCGTTTGATTTGATTCTTTTTGCAAACCGGAGTTCTTAAGTTGAACTTTCTGGTTAGATCTTTTATTTGAGTTTTATCCGTGCTTCTAGTTGAGTGCTTATTGTATGCTTGTTTGTTTGCGACAGAGTACCCGTAGTGCGAAGCGTGCTACTACGAGTCTCTAGGTTTCACGGAACATCAGCAAGGCAAGTAACACTTTGATCATACCTTTTTACTACCCAGTTCATTGCATTAGATCAATCCACAAACAATTGCATGATTAGGATCTGATTAAATTGTGGGTTTTGGGACGTAGTTGAGGTAGTACCTATTCACCTATTTTAGTACCAAACCATCGGGAGTTACTGCTATGTTGCTTATATTGCTATGCTATGCTTGTAGACCTGGATTGGGTTTGAGAGTATTCATGACAGATGTGAGTTTGTTAATTAATGGTTCAACTTAAGGTGGAAACTTGAATACACATCTGGGTGGATTGCTTGTGGACACCTGGAGAACCCAGTGTTGTCCTAGGATATCCCAGAGGACCCGTGTGATCATCCTACGGCCTGCCACCCAGGCTCAAAGGGATCATAAGATTATTCATGCTAGAAACTTCCGTGTTCATCCACAAGCTATTATGGGCTCTAGCATAGTTAAGTAAGTTGCATGAAGCTCTTGAAGAGGTAGACTAGCAGATGTAGTGGGTTGTAGGTGGTATAGTCTACCTAGTGTAGAGAGTTAATGCTTCAGAAAGACTGTGTCTCGAATCTCCGACCATGGATGTATTCGAGTCTTGTGGGGAAAAGTGTGCAAACCTCTGCAGAGTGTATAAACTAATCATGGTTAGCCGTGTCTCCGGTTATGGACATATTGAGTATCTGGTTCTTGGATTATCATGATTGATCTCATCACTTTTAATATAACTTGATTGGGTTTAATGATGATGTTTAATTGGGATTGAGTTGGAGGAACCTTCTCAATGTTTAACAACTACCATGATAGTTAAATAAATTTATTCCTTTGTTGTAGGGAAAAATTGGCTTTTCGCAAAAACATATTAACCATACAACCTCCACCAGCCAAATATGCATGTAGTGATAGCAACAATTCTGTTCATTATTCTCTTGTGTTATTTTGCCAGCATATTCCATGTGCAGACCCATTTCAGGTTGCAACATTCATGTTGCTGACTTTCCAGACGACGAGTAAGGAGCCATAGGTCGTTGTCTTTCACTCAGTGATGTCATTGGAGTTGATGGACTCACTTTTTCTTCCAAGCCTTCCGCTGTTATCAATTTTAGATGGCCTTAAGCCATATTTATTGTTTTATGTTCTCTTTTGAGACATTCGATGTAATAAGTGATTGATTGCTACTCTGTTGTAAATCCTCAAGTACTGTGTGTGTCAGCATTACCGATCCGGGGATGACACTGATGCACAGAGATTGGACTGTTTGAGGTCTGATCGCTACAAGATGGTATCAGAGCACACGCTGACTGTAGGACACGACCACTAAGCTAAAACCCTAGATCACTACTGTCTTCTCATTTCTGACTCTTCTCCCTTTTCTACTCTTTAGGATGGCAGACACGAGGAACAAGTTTGCACAACCGGATGAAGACACACCCTTTGGATGACACTTGAAGGAAGTCACTAAGTACCTGAACATCGGAATACCAAGCTTCACCGGGACCTACAACGCCACTTTACCAGAAGAGGTGTGCTGGATGATCCAAGTTCAAGTACCAGGAAGGACGTTCATGCCAGTCACTGAGCCCATAGAGTTTTCCTTTGATGCACCCACCTAGAGTGTAGGCAAGAGCATGGCAGACCACATCACCATGGGACGCATTGGACAAGTTTACCACAAGGATCTCACGGATAATATCTATCAGATTTGTGGGCGCCGAGATGAGAAATGGGAGATGATCAGCACCAGGAAGGATAGATCTATTGCCGCTTTCAACCAGGAGTTAAACCAACACATTCGTCGCCAGGAGAACCAGATGTGCGCATGCATGATAGATCTGAAGAAGGCAATGAAAAGGATCACCGAGCTTGAAGAGGAACTCAAGGCTACACGCGACGATTACGAGGAGGAAATCATCATGCTAGTGGAGAAGAATGATGATCTGACAAGGAAGCTAGGAGTATTCATGGGAGACCCCGCACCAGGAGGAGAAGATGACGATTCCACTTGCACGGAGAACTATATCATCATCGACGAAACCGACTCGGACCCTAACGATAGCGATGATGACTTTGTTGATGAAGCTGGAGCAGATATTATGGAGTCTTCCACCGATCAATATTTCTAGTCGACCACCATATCGATAGTAGATGTCCCCCATGTAAATAGTATAGTCCGAGCACTTTTCTAACGATAGTTAGATCGATTGTATGCCCGTGTTTGAATTGACTGAAGTGGTATGCCGCAATCTACTCTATTTTCTCATCTTTTCGAAACCCATCAGATGCCTCTGAGACGCGACATTGGATTTGCTTTCCCACTGGAACTCACCCAGTTGATCCAGCAGCAGAATGCATTGATGCAGATACTAGTCCAGAATCAGAATCAAGGGAACAACAACAATAACAACAACCCACCACCACCCCCTGTTGATCACTTAGCTCATTTTGTAAGGCTGAATCCGCCAGTGTTCTCCAGTAGCACCGAGCCGATAGTTGCAGATGATTGGCTCCACAAGATTGGAAGGGATTTGACCACTTCAGGATGCACCGATGCGGAAAGAGTGCATTTTGCCTCACATCAGCTTGATGGACCCGCATCAGCATGGTGGGAGAATTACACTATCACCTATCCCATGGACACTGTTACATGGGACCAGTTTCAGCAGGCCTTTCATATTGCCCATGTATCAGCAGGAACTATGGCCATGAAGAAGCGTGAGTTTCGCAACTTACGCCAAGGAGGACGCACTGTTGGCCAGTGTGTGGATGACTTTAGTAAGCTAGCACATTATGCCCCAGATGACATTGCTACGGATGCAGCTAAACAGGAGAAGTTTCTGGAGGGACTGAATGATGAGCTGAGCATGCAGTTGATGGTAGCAACTTTTAATAACTACCAATAGTTGGTAGATAGAACTCTCATGATTGAAGGGAAGTAGCAGCAGATTGACAACCGTAAGAGGAAGTATGGACACGGGAAGTATAATTCTGGAGCTCAGCAGAGACCCCGTTTTACCCCGAACTCGGGAGGAACCCATCAACATAAACATGGAGGTCACAACCACAAAGGAGGGATTTCGCACAACCATAGTGGCACCAGGAATGGAAATGGTAATGGAGTAAGCAACGGCCAAAACCATACCAACCCAACAACTCCTGCCAAGAAGGATCTAAGTCATAGTACTTGTTTCAAGTGCGGGAAGAATAGACATTATGCCACAGAATGTTCTGAAGCAAACAATGGAAATGGCAATGGAAGCTCTGGGAAGAAGCCCAACCCTTTCAACATGGGACAAGTGAACCACGTTAGCGTGGAGGAGATTTAAGCGCAACCCGATGCATTAATAGGTAAGTTTATGATTAAGTCATTTACTGCAATCGTCCTTTTTGATACTGGTGCATCACATTCAAACATATCAAGGGGATTTGTGGATAAGTTTAAACTGCCAACCCAAACCCTTAGGACACCCATGTTAGTAACCTCGCTAGGAGCGGAGTATATGGCTAGTCTTTGGTGTGATCGGTTACCATTAAGGATTGGTAACTACCTATTTCCCTCAGACCTGATAGTATTGGAGTCACAAGGACTGGATGTCATATTAGGCATGGATTGGTTATTGAAGTATGGAGGGAACATTGACTGCGCCAGTAAGTCGATTTTGCATACCACCCCAGAAGGAAGAAGGATCAAGTATGCATCCAGGCATGTGCCGAATAGGACTCAAGTAAATTCCTTATCAGGAGTACCAGTGGTGAAGGATTTCCCGGATGTATTTCCGGAAGAGTTGCCAGGCATGCCACCGTATAGAGACATTGAGTTTTTGATTGAGCTTCTGCCAGGCATAGGGCCAATATCTAAGAGACCGTACAAGATGCCCGCTAAGGATTTAGAGGAAATTAAGAAACAGATTAAGGATTTACTGGATAAAGGCTATATTCGCCTAAGCTCGTGACCTTGGGGATCACTAGTACTTCTATTGGAGAAGAAGTGTAACACCCACGATGCGGCTATATCTCCCACGTGTCAGAGCATGACTTAGAGGCATAACCGCATAGTAGGCATGTCGCAAGAGGGATAATCTTTACACATCCAATGTACTGAATAAGAAAGAGATAACGAGTTGGCTTACAATCGCCACTTCACACAATACATAAATATAGCATTACATCATCCAGAATACAATCAAGGTCCGACTACGGAACCAAATAAAGAAAGATAACCCCAAATGCTAGATCCCCGATCGCCCCAACTGGGCTCCACTACTGATCGTCCGGAAAGGAAACATAGTAACGTCCTGAATCCTTGTCGAACTCCCACTTGAGTTCGGTCGCATCCCCTGTACTGGCATCATCGGCACCTGCATCTGGTTTTCGAAGTAATCTGTGAGTCACGGGGACTCAGCAATCTCACACCCTCGCGATCAAGACTATTTAAGCTTATGGGTTGGAAAGGTAGTGAGGTGGAGCTGCAGCAAGCACTAGCATATATGGTGGCTAACTTACGCAAATGAGAGCGAGAAGAGAAGCAAAGCACGGTCGAGAAGCTATAAAGATCAAGAAGTGATCCTGAAACTACTTACGTTCAAGCATAACACGAGACTATGTTCTCTTCCCGGACTCCGCCGAAAAGAAACCATCATGGTTACACACGCTGTTGATTCATTTTAATTAAGTTAAGTTTCAAGTTCTCTACAACCAGACATTAACAAATTCCCATCTTCCCATAACCGCGGGCACTGCTTTCGAAAGTTCAAAACCCTGCAGGGGTGTCCCAACTTAGCCCATCACAAGCTCTCACGATCAACGAAGGATATTCCTTCTCCTAGGATGACCCGATCAGACTCGGAATCCCGGTTACAAGACATTTCGAAAATGGTAAAACCAGACCAGCAAAGCCACCCTAATGTGCCGACAAATCCTGATAGGAGCTGCACATATCTCGTTCTTAGGGCACACCGGATTGTCCAAACTTCCGATAGGCCAACCCAGAGTTGCCCCTGGTGGCCACCGGCGGCTAACAAGTTGGACCAACACTCAGAGGAGCACTGGCCCGGGGGTTTAAAATAAAGATGACCCTTGAGTCCGCGAAACCCAAGGGAAAAAGGCTTAGGTGGCAAATGGTAAAACCAATGTTGGGCCTTGCTGGAGGAGTTTTATTCCAGGCGAACTATCAAGGGGTTCCCATTATAACCCAACCGCGTAAGGAACGCAAAATCAAGGAACATAACACTGGTATGACGGAAACTAGGGCGGCAAGAGTGGAACAAAACACCAGGCATAAGGCCGAGCCTTCCACCCTTTACCAAGTATATAGATGCATTAAAGTAAACAAGATATAATAATGATATCCCAACAATATACATGTTCCAACAAGGAACAAACTCCATCTTCACCTGCAACTAGCAACGCTATAAGAGGGTTGAGCAAAGTGGTAACATAGCCAAACAATGGTTTGCTAGGACAAGGTGGGTTAGAGGTTTGACATGGCAATATGGGAGGCATGATATAGCAAGTGGTAGGTATCGTCGCATAGCAAAAGAGTGAGCAACTAGCAAGCAAAGATAGCAGTGATTTCGAGGGTATGGTCATCTTGCCTGCAAAGTTCTCCGTGTTGACGTAAGATTGATCCTCGTAAGCGTACTCAACGGGTTCCTCGATCACGAACTCGTCTCTCGGCTCTACCCAAGGCAAGAACATAATGAAAGGAAAACACAATCAACAACGGTGCAATGCACAAGCAACATGATGCAAAACATGGCATGATATGCGGGATGTGCTATGCAATGCATATGCATGCTTCGGAAGGAAAAGATTGAACCAAGCCTCAACTTGGAAAACCAAGAGTGCCGCTGGAAAGATGAGATGATTTTGGTCAAAATTGATATAAAGATCACCGGAATCAGATGCACGGTTTGCAAATGGCAAGCAAAACAAGAATGGCACAATTCTGCGATTAACAGCATGATGCCATCTAGAATGCAACAAGAAACTAAGGTACTGCACTCCAACATAGCAACAAAGCACATGACAGTGATCTACTCAAGATGCTTGACAAAAGATGAACACCCAGCTACGTCTAAATCACACAATAGCAGGTTCAAATAAGCATGGCAAAAGTGCAAAAGATATCAGCATCACGGACATGGTGAAAATACTAACATGCCAGGAATCAACTTCAGGAAGCAATGTTTAGAGCAAGATAACAACATGCTACATGAACATATCATAGCAATACAAGGCATGGCATGAATCTACTCAAAGAATATAACAAAAGTCCCTTACTGACCATAAGCCAAAAAGGATCAGAAGATATGATGGCACCCATGTAAACATAGCAAGTTTCGTTAACAGATTCAGACTTAGCAGAAAACTGGACATGGCATAAACAGAATTATGAAGGCATGTTTGCGAGCTCGATTCACTCATCACAAGGCATTGCATGACAAGATAATCATACTACCAGCAAGAAGACATGTTCATGAAGCTAAACAAAGCATGAACAAACTCATAGCATGCATGGATCAACTACAACAACCTTGGCAAAAATGATTAACACGCAAACAATCTGCCAGGAACATTTTATAGCAAAAGTAGAGCAAGATTGAGTCATGCTAGGGCACTCCATAAATGCAAGCAGGGACATGGATGGATAGAGCACAAAAATACATGGCATACACCCCTGTAAAGATGGAATGGCATAACCCAAAACACATGTAGAGCTCATGCCCATATGCAGCACACAATAATCATGGCAAAAATAACAAATGCTCAAGATCTGTTAAGAATTAGCACCTAACATTTTATAGCACTCTTACATCAACTATTTGGGTATCAAGATGGACCCAAACAAGCATGGCACAATGGAACAAAATGAAGAGCACATCCAGATGAACATTTTGATATCTCACACGCGCAAAACGGAGCTACGGATGAGAACTTATGGCATGTCGAACAGTGCTAGAAAATAACAGAGAAAAAGACTTAGAGAGGAAATTGGGTCAACCCTCGTTTGACTCGATCTGGGTTTGGCGCGCGAACCAAGGTTCACCGGAGTAGCTCGCCGCAGTAGAAGGTTGCGTCAGATCTCGCCAGATCCGCGACCGGTGTGGATCGCCGGAGAGGGGCTCGGCGTCCGGCGCTCCTCGGGTGGAGCAGCGGCGCGGCGCGCAGCGACGACCGGTGGAGCGGGGCGGTGGGCGGCGAGGCGCGGTGGCGTGCCAGCGAGGGCAGCGCGGCAGAGGGCCTGGCGGCGGTGAGCAGCGGGCAAGGTGGCGGCGGAGGGCGCTGGGGAAGCGGCGGGCGACGTCCGGGCCGGGAGGGCCCCGCCTGGGCCCCGGCGGGCCGGCGCGGGCGGCGGCGCGGGGGAAGTAGGCGCGGCTGCCCCGGCGAATGGAAAACCGACATGTGGCGGCGGAGAGGGAGCGGACACGTCTGGCCGGTGGGAGAGAAACGTCCGGCGGCAGCAGGGAAGAAATTAGGGTTTCGGGTCCCGGATTTTGGACGGGGAGAACAAATATATAGGTAGAGGGAGCTAGGAGAGTCCAAATGGAGTGCGGTTTTCGGCCACGCGATCGTGATCGAAGGGCCAGGAGGATGGAGGGGTTTTGGATGGGTTATTGGGCCACTTGGAGGGGTGTTGGGCTGCAACACACACGAGGCCTTTACAGTTCCCCGGTTAACCGTTGGAGTATCAAACGGACTCCAAATGGCACGAAATTTGACAGGCGGTCTACTGGTGGTGTACCAAGGCCGCTTGGCAAATCTCGGTCCATTCTGAGAAGGTTTAACACCCGCACCGGAAAAGAGACAAAAGGGGACGCCGGAGGACGTAGGAGTGTCGGAATTGAAAACGGACAACGGGGAAAATGCTCGGATGCATGAGACGAACACGTATGCAAATGAGATGCACATGATGACATGATATGAAATGCATGACATGAACAAAATGCAAAACAAAGACAAGAACCCAACCACGAATCTCATAACTTAGAGCCGGAAATGGCAAGAGTCGGAGTGCAAATATGGTAAGTTACATCCGGGGTGTTACAACACTCCACCACTACGAAAGGATCTCGTCCCGAGATCTAGGACTAAAAAACTCCAGATATTCGGAACGGTGGTGGTCCTCGCATTCCCAGGTGTCTTCTTGGTCGGAATGATGTGACCACTTCACTTTCAGGAATTTGATAGACTTGTTGCGAGTCTTGCACTCGGTTTCCTCAAGAATAGCAACAGGATGCTCATGATAAGACATGTCTTCTTGGAAATCAATCTCTTCGAAGTTGATGGTGCTGTCAGGAGTCTTGAAACACTTGCGAAGCTGAGACACGTGAAACACGTCGTGCACATTTGCAAAGTTGGACGGAAGCTGAAGTTGATAGGCGAGATCGCCTCTTTTTCCAATGATCTTGAAAGGACCCACATATCTAGGTGCAAGCTTCCCTTTGATATCGAAGCGATGAGTACCTTTCATTGGAGAGACGCAGAGGTAGACATGGTCTCTGATCTCGAAAGCCAAGCCACGATGCTTGCTATCATAGTAACTCTTCTGGCGCAATTGCGTGACTTTGAGATTTTCATGGATGACTTTGCACATTTCTTCAGCTTTTGTGATTAAGTCATTGCCAAGAAGTTGGCATTCACCAGCCTCTGACCAATTAAGAGGAGTACGGCACTTTCTGCCATAGAGAATCTCGAATGGGGCCTTGCCCGAACTCGCTTGGAAGCTGTTGTTGTAGCAGAACTCGGCATATGGAAGACAATCTTCCCACTTCATACTGAAAGAAATGACACAAGCCCTGAGCATATCTTTAAGAATTTGATTTACTCACTCGACTTGTCCACTAGTTTGAGGATGGAAGGTTGTGATGAAGCGAATGTTGGTGCCCATGGCCTTCTGGAAGGAATCCTAGAACTTAGAAGTGAAGATGCTTCCATGATTTGAAGATATCAACTGCGGAATGCCATGCAAGGAGACAATCATGGAGGTATATAGCTCTGCCAATTGAGCTGCTGTGATAGATTCTTTGATAGGAAGAAAATGAGCCACTTTAGTAAGCTTGTCGATGACAACAAAGATAACATCATTTCCACGTTTGGACTTGGAAAATCCAGTCACAAAGTCCATCTCAATATGGTCAAACATCCATTCTGGAATAGCAAGAGTTTGGAGGAGACCAGCTGGCCGTTGGTGTTCTGCTTTCACTCTTCTGCAGACATCACATTCATTCACGAATTGAGCAATCTCTCGCTTCATTCGAGTCCACCAGTACGACTGCTTGAGGTGATGGTACATCTTTGTACTTCCGGGATGAATAGATAGGAGTGAATTGTGAGCCTCATTCATAATGACTTTACGTAGATCACCCTTAGGAACAATAATGCGATCCTCGAAGAATAGAGTATCTTTGTCATCAAGGCGATAGCACTTGTATTTGGGTTGGCTCCTGGCAATACCAATCTTCACCTTCTTCACCATTGCATCAAGAAGTTGTGCCTCACGAATTTTATCTTCCAAAGTAGGAGAGACTTGGAGGTTGGCAAGAAATCCTTGAGGAACAACTTGGAGATTAAGCTTGCGGGATGCTTCACAAAGATCCGGTTGGAAGGGCTTGAGAATCAAACTGTTGCAGTAAGCCTTTCTGCTCAAAGCGTCTGCAATGACATTGGCCTTGCCTGGAGTATATTCAATACTCGGATTATACTCTTGAATCATTTAGACCCAACAAGTCTGCCTAAGGTTGAGGTTGGGCTGAGTGAAGATGTACTTGAGGCACTTATGATCGGTGAAGATGTCCACTTTCCTTCCCAACAAGAGATGTCTCCATGTTAAAAGAGCATGGACAACTCCCGCCAACTCGAGGTCATGAGTGGGGTAGTTCTTTTCGTTGGGTTTCAACTGGCGAGAGGTATAGGCCACAACTTTCTTTTCTTGCATTAACACAGCACCGAGACCTTGCAGGGAGGCATCACAGAAAACCTCGAATGGTTTGGATTCATTAGGAGGAGTCAGAACTGGAGTTGTGACTAACTTCTCTTTGAGGGTGTTGAAAGCCACGTCACACTCAGGTGTCCAGACATACTTAACATGCTTCTGGAGGAGGTTGGAAATAGGCTTCACGATCTTAGAGAAATTCTCAACGAATCTTCGACAATAGCTTGCAAGCCCAAGGAAACTGCGGAGCTGCTTCACATTTTGAAGCGGTTCCCAATTCACAATTGCAGAAACCTTCTCAGGATTAACAGCTATGTCCTTGGCTGAGATGATATGTCCAAGGTAGAGAACCTCATCGAGCCAAAACTCACACTTTGAAAACTTCGCATAGAACTGATGTTCTCTTAGTTTGTCCCGCACCAATCTCAAATGCTTGGCATGATCCTCCTTGTTCTTGGAAAAGACCAAGATTTCATCGAGATACACCAAGATGAAATCATTTGTGTAAGGTTGAAGATGAAGTTCATCATGCGAGAGAATGTTGGAGGAGGATTGACAAGGCCGAAAGATATGACAGTGTATTCATATGAACCATAGCTTGTTCTGAATGTTGTCTTGGGGATGTGTCGTTTACAAATGTGAATCTGATGATAACCCATACGGAGGTCAAGCTTGGAGAATACTTGGGCACCCTTGAGTTGCTCGAAAAGCTCATTGATGTTGGGAAGTGGGTACTTATTCTTCATGGTCTTCTTGTTCAATGGGTGGTAGTCGACACAAAGTCGGTCCGTGCCATCCTTCTTCTTGACAAAAGGAACACCACAACCCCATGGAGAAGAACTCGGTCGGATCAGACCCATACGCTCTTGTACATCGAGTTGTTTCTTCAGCTCCTTCAACTCTTCTGGTCCAAGCTTGTAAGGACGTTTGCAAATAGGTTCCGTGTCAGGCTCAAGATCGATGACGAATTCAACTGGCCGGTGAGGAGGCATTCCTGGAAGCTCTTCTGGAAAGACGTCTTGATATTCACAAATGACTGGAATCTGAGAGATGGCATTCAATTCGCCCTTCTCGTTGAGAGAAAACAGTCGAATGGTATCATCGCGAGTGGCATAGATGATCACATCCTCAGACGAGTGCGTAAATTGAATCTGTCTTGCAGCACAATCAAGTTGAGCCTTGTGCTTAGAAAGCCAGTCCATGCCGAGAATTAGATCAATATCTGAGTTACCAAGAACAATTGGAGAAGACAGAAACTTATAGTCGCCCATCTTGATAGACACATCCGGAACCATGTAGCTTGTGTGCAAGCATTTACCCGGTGAGACAACTGCTAATGGACTAGGCAATTCTTGGAAAACCCACTCATGCTTAGATGTAAATGGTCTTGAGATGAAACTAAGTGATGCACCAGTGTCAAAAAGAACTTTTGTAGGAATATCATTAACAGGAAGATTACCCATGATCACTTCTGAAGAGTCCTCTGCCTGAGCTGCGTTCATCATGTTGACCTTTGCAAACTTGGAATTATGCTTGACCACTGCATTGTTGGCAGATCTCACAGGACGAGGAGGCGGAAGGCGCCTTTTGGTTGAAGCATTTGTTTGCATAGTGCCCCTTCTACTAACACTTGTTGCAAGTAACCTCTGAGAGCAGACGGTGATACGGAGCACTTGACCTTGGAGCATGAGACGGAGCTTTGTTCTGACAGCCTGGGTTGGGGGGGTGGGAAGATCCATTGCCACCTTTACTCTTCTGCTGATAAGGCTGACAGAACGGAGGAGGAGGAGGCAACCAGAACTTTTGCTGCTTAGCTGCCACTTGAGTTGAAGAAGAAGAAGGAGTTGCATCCCAGACTCTCTTCTTAGATGCATCGCACTTGAGCTGAGAGGCCTCTTGCTTTACTGCCTTGTTCTAGAAATCATCATACTTGGTCGGCTCAAAAAGCACAAGAGCTAATTGCAGATCTTCTCTGAGGCGACCTCTGAATTGATAAATCATGCTCTTCTCATCAGGGACGTCTTGTTTAGCGAAGCGAGCGAGCCTCTGAAATAGGATGTTGTATTCGTAAACAGACATGTTGGCTTGCTTCAGTTTGCGGAACTCCTCGCGCTTACTCTCAGCAACACTTTGAGGAATGTAGTGAGCTTTGAAGTCTCGGCGGATACATCCCAGGTAATGACATGACCTCCTCTGGAATCTTTGTATTTTTGATACCACTCAGCAGGTTGGTCTTTGAGTTGGAACGAAGCAAACTTGACAAAGTCCTCAGGCCTGACATTGCTACACTCGAAATGTTTGCAAATATCCACGAGCCAATCGTCAGCATCTGTGGCCTCGACACAGTTACTGAAGGACTTTAGTTGGTTTGCGAGGAACTGATTGAGGGTAGCAAACTGAGCTTGATTGTTGCCTTGGCCTTGATTTCCTCAATTACGCTCTTGCAAGAGTTGCATAAGCATCTGCATGTTGGCGTTGGTGGCGTCCATGACAGCTTGCCATGCCTCCGGAGGTGGAGGTGGTGGCGGAGGTTCCGGATTCTGACGCGTTGGAGGAGCCATCCTGAAGAGGTTGATATCCGTTAGCATCTTGAAAGACATATATTCAAGCTGAATCAGTGGATCGAAATTGCAACATATAGCCTTAACATTCGAACAAGAATGAACGAATGAATTCCAAAGTAAATGATCAAACTTCCATAAATTGAGAAGCCACTTAGATAGAGATAGATGAATAAAGCAACAAGCTACGGATATGAGCAAATAATTCGTAAGGATTACCCAATCACATACCAAATATCTGCGGGAAGAAAATACTAGAGCTACATGAATTCCCACCTATAAAACTCTCGAAACTTTCTGGTTATGCAATCAGGTGTTGGGGATACAGGGGAAGCATAATATCTCACCCAAAACTAGCAAATCCTACATCCAGATGTATCCATCCTTCAACACATAACTAAGAAACCTTCAGAAATCATTTACCGAAACCTTCGAAAAGCATCCGTTATATGAGTTATGGCAATACTCCCAAACTCCTGCCCCAGTACTGGTGGCGTCGAGGTTATCTCACCAACAACTGCATAAAGGAGATTTTCGATGTCGGCGAAACTCAGGTATTCCACAACCGCAACGATAAAATTGTGACGACAACACCTCGGAGCTCAACTCCCCGGGACACTGCCACAACCCTTAAATGTCAGGAGGCACGAAGAACAATGTTCTCGTCACAAAATCATTGGAATGATTCCAAGATACCCACGTGATCCTAAATTTTTTTAGTGAAATTTGAGAAGAGAAGAGTAAAAACTCTACGTCAGGAGGCCTCACCAGAGCGACGAAGGGACCGAGGAGTAAAAAGAATCCTACTCTCTGATATATATAATCCTAAAAGACTCAAAACATTTTTCTAGACTCAACAACGTCAGCGATTCGACCAATCAGGGGGCTCCTAAGTTGGGGATGGCTCTGATTACCAACTTGTAACACCCACGATGTGGCTATATCTCCCACGTGTCGGAGCGTGACTTAGAGGCATAACCGCATAGTAGGCATGAAGCAAGAGGGGTAATCTTTACACATCCCATGTACTGAATAAGAAAGAGATGAAGAGTTGGCTTACAATCGCCACTTCACAAAATACATAAATATAGCATTACATCATCCAGAATACAATCAAGGTCCGACTACGGAACCAAATAAAGAAAGACAACCCCAAATGCTAGATCCCCAATCGCCCCAACTCGGCTCCACTACTGATCGTCCGGAAAGGAAACATAGTGACGTCCGGAATCCTCGTCGAACTCCCACTTGAGTTCGGTCGCATCCCCTATACTGGCGTCATCGGCACCTGCATCTGGTTTTGGAAGTAATCTATGAGTCACGGGGAGTCAGCAATCTCACACCCTCGCGATCAAGACTATTTAAGCTTATGGGTAGGAAAGGTAGTGAGGTGGAGCTGCAGCAAACACTAGCATATATGGTGGCCAACTTACGCAAATGGGAGCGAGAAGAGAAGCAAAGCACGGTCGAGAAGCTATAAAGATCAAGAAGTGACCCTGAAACTACTTACATTCAAGCATAACATGAGACTGTGTTCTCTTCCTGGACTCCGCAGAAAAGAGACCATCACGGTTACACACGCTGTTGATTCATTTTAATTAAGTTAAGTTTCAAGTTCTCTACAACCGGACATTAACAAATTCCCATCTGCCCATAACCGCGGGCACGGCTTTCGAAAGTTCAAAACCCTGCAGGGGTGTCCCAACTTAGCCCATCACAAACTCTCACGGTCAACGAAGGATATTCCTTCTCCCAGGACGACCCGATCTGACTCGGAATCCCGGTTACAAGACATTTCAATAATGGTAAAACAAGACCAGCAAAGCCACCCGAATGTGCCGACAAATCCTGATAGGAGCTTCACATATCTCATTCTCAGGGCACACCAGATTGTCCAAACTTCCGGTAGGCCAACCCAGAGTTGCCCCTGGTGGCCATCAGCGACTGACAAGTTGGACCAACACTCATAGGAGCACTGGCCCGGGGGTTTAAAATAAAGATGACCCTTGAGTCCATGAAACCCAAGGGAAAAAGGCTTAGGTGGCAAATGGTAAAACCAAGGTTGGGCCTTGCTGGAGGAGTTTTATTCAACGCGAGCTGTCAAGGGGTTCCCATTATAACCCAACCGCGTAAGGAACGCAAAATCAAGGAACATAACACCGGTATGACGGAAACTAGGGAGACAAGAGTGGAACAAAACACCAGACATAAGGCCGATCCTTCCACCCTTTACCAAGTACGTAGATGCATTAAAGTAAACAACATATAATAATGATAACCAACAATAAACATGTTCCAACAAGGAACAAACTCCATCTTCACCTGCAACTAGCAACGCTATAAGAGGGGTTGAGCAAAGCGGTAACATAGCCAAACAACGGTTTGGTAGGACAAGGTGGGTTAGAGGTTTAACATGGCAATATGGGAGGCATGATAGAGCAAGTGGTAGGTATCATCGCATAGCAAAATAGCGAGCAACTAGCAAGGAAAGATAGAATTGATTTCGAGGGTATGGTCATCTTGCCTGCAAAGTTCTCCGAGTTGACGTAAGCTTGATCCTCGTAAGCGTACTCAACGGGTTCCTCGATCACGAACTCGTCTCCCAGCTCTACCCAAGGCAAGGACACAAGCAAAGGAAAACACAATCAACCACGGTGCAATCCGCAAGCAAAATGATGCAAAACATGGCATGATATGCGTGATGCTCTATGCAATGCATATGCGTGCTCCGGAAGGAAAAGATTGAACCAGGCCTCAACTTGGCAAACCAAGAGTGCTGCTGGAAATGTGAGATGATTTTGGTTGAAATCGATATAAAGATCACCGGAATCGGATGCACGGTTTGCAAATGGCAAGCAAAACAAGAATGGCACAATTCTGCGATTAACAGCACGATGCCATCTAGAATGCAACAAGAAACTAAGCTACTGCACTCCAACATAGCAACAAAGCACATGGCAGTGATCTACTCAAGATGCTTGACAAAAGATGAACACTGAGCTACGGCTAAATCACACAATAGCAGGTTCAAACAAGCATGGCAAAAGTGCAAAAGATATCAGCATCACAGACTTAGTGAAAATACAAACATACCAGGAATCAACATCAGGAAGCAACGTTTAGATGAAGATAACAACATGCTACAGGAACATATCATAGCAATATGAGGCATGGCATGAATCTACTCAAAGCATATAACAAAAGTCCCTTACTGACCATAAGCCAAAAAGGATCAGAAGATATGATGACACCCATGTAAACATAGCAAGTTTTGTTAACAGATTCAGACTTAGCAAAAAACTGGACATGGCATAAACAGAATTATGAAGGCATGTTTGCGAGCTTGAGTCACTCATCACAAGGCATTGCATGACAAGCTAAGCATACTAATAGCAGGAAGACATGTTCATGAAGCTAAAAAAAGCAAGAACAAACTCATAGCATGCATGTATCAACTACAACAACCTTGGCAAAATTGATTAACACGTAAACAATCTGCCAGGAACATTTTATAGCAAAAGTAGAGAAAGATTGAGTCATGCTAGTGCACTCCATAAATGCAAATAGGGACATGGATGGATAGAGCACAACCATATGTCAAAATCATCCTTACTGAACATACTCAAAAGAAGTATGGATCTCTCTGTAGCAACATCAATACATGGCATTAAAATAACAGCAGGGAAATGGC
This sequence comes from Triticum urartu, assembly GCF_003073215.2. Taxonomy (NCBI): domain Eukaryota; kingdom Viridiplantae; phylum Streptophyta; class Magnoliopsida; order Poales; family Poaceae; genus Triticum; species Triticum urartu. The sequence continues at coordinate 420,040,323 of NC_053027.1, read as the reverse complement.
TTAGTGAAATTCTAAGTCCCTGAAATCAGCAATATCACGAGAGCTACTTTGCATGCTTGTGCTAGGTACCACATTGATCACAAAAATACATGGCATACACCCCTGTAAGGATGGCATGGCATATCCCAAAACACATGTAGAGCTCATGCCCATATGCAGCACACAATAATCATGGCAAAAATTACAAATGCTTAAGATCTATTAAGAATCAGCACCTAACATTTTGTAGCACTCTTGCATCAACTACTTGGGCATCAAGATGGACTCAAATAAGCATGGCACAATGAAACAAAATGAAGAGCACATCCATATGAACATTTTGATATCTCACACGCACTAAACGGAGCTACAGATGAGAAGTTATGGCATGTCGAACAATGCTAGAAAATAACAGAGAAAAAGACTTGGAGAGGAAATTGGGTCAACCCTCGTTTGACTGGATCTGGACCTGGCGCGTGAACCGAGGTTCACCGGAGTAGCTCGCCGGAGTAGAAGGTCGTGGCGGATCTCGCCAGATTCGCGGCCGGTGTGGATCGCCGGAGAGGGGCTCGGCGTCCGACGCTCCTCGGGTGGAGCAGCAGCGCGGCGCGCGGCGACGACCGGCGGAGCAGGGCGGTGGGCGGCAAGGCGCGGTGGCGCGCCGGCGAGGGCGGTGCGGCAGAGGGCCTGGCGGCGGCGAGCAGCGGGCGAGGTGGCGGCGGAGAGCGCTGGGGAAGCGGCTGGCGTCGGCGGGCGGCATCCTGGCCGGGAGGGCCCCGCCTGGGCCCCGGCGGGCCGGCGCGGGCGGCGGCGCGGGGGAAGTGGGCGCGGATGCCCCGGTGAATGGAAAACCGACACGTGGCGGCGAAGAGGGAGCGGACACGTCCGGCCAGTGGAACAGAAATGTCCGGCGGCGGCGGGGAAAAAATTAGGGTTTCGGGACCCGGATTTTGGACGGGGAGGACAAATATATAGTTAGAGGGAGTTAGGAGAGTCCAAATGGAGTGCGGTTTTCGTCCACGTGATCGTGATCGAACAGCCAAGAGGATGGAGGGGTTTTGGATGGGTTATTGGGCCATTTGGAGGGGTGTTGGGCTGCAACACACACGAGGCCTTTTCGGTTCCCCAGTTAACCGTTGGAGTATCAAACGGACTCCAAATGGCACGAAATTTGTCAGGTGGTCTACTGGTGGTGTACCAAGGCCGCTTGGAAAATCTCGGTCCATTATGAGAAGGTTTAACACCCATACAAAAAAAGAGACAAAAGGGAACGCCGGAGGACATAGGATTGTCGGAATGCAAAACGGACAATGGGGAAAATGCTCAAATGCATGAGACGAACACGTATGCAAATGAGATGCACATGATGACATCATATGAAATGCATGACATGAAAAAATGCAAAACAAAGACAAGAACCCAACCACAAATCTCATAACTTAGAGCTAAAAATGGCAAGAGTCGGAGTACAAATATGGTAAGTTACATCCGGGGCGTTACAAGAAGGATGGATCATTCAGGATGGTTGTTGCTTATCGAGGATTGAATGAGGTGACGATCAAGAACAAGTACCCACTACTGATGTTAAATGATTTGTTTGACCAACTGCAAGGAGCTAAGGTGTTTTCCAAGATCGATCTGCGATCAAGGTACCACCAGCTGAAGATTCGGGAACATGATATACCTAAGATAGCTTTTACCAGAAGGTACGGGCTATGAGAGTATACCGTTATGTCATTTGGTCTGACTAACGCACCTGCCTACTTTATGAACATGAGGAACAAGGTGTTTATGGAGTTTTTGGATAAGTTCGTCGTGGTGTTCATTGATGATATTTTGGTCTACTCGAAGAATGAAGAGGAGCATAAGGAGCATTTGTGTTTGGTACTTGGAAAGCTCGGAGAACGTCAGCTATACGCCAAGTTCAGCAAGTGTGAGTTTTGGTTGAAGGAAGTTGGATTCCTTGGACACGTTATATCCAGAGAAGGAATAGACGTAGACCCTACCAAGGTCATCATTGTGACAAATTGGGAAGCACCCACGTCAGTTGGAGAGATCCGAAGTTTTCTTGGACTCGCATGATACTACCGGAGGTTCATTGAAGAATTTCTCAAAGATTGCAAAGCCCATGACGGAGTTGTTGAAGAAGGACACCAAGTTCAAATGGACCGAGGAATGTGAGGCCAGTTTTCAGGAGTTGAAGAAACAGTTGGTTACAACTCTAGTGTTGATTCTTCCAGACCAACGCAAGGATTACCAGGTTTATTGTGACGCTTCTCGTTGGGGACTTGGAGCAGTGCTTATGCAGGAGGGAAGAGTTGTCTCATATGCCCCATGACAGCTTAAACCCCATGAGTTGAATTATGCTACCCATTATTTGGAGTTAGCAACCGTAGTGCATGCGTTGAAGACATGGAGACATTTTCTCATCGGAAATCATTGTGAGGTGTACACGGATCACAAGAGTTTGAAGTATATCTTCACGCAGAAGGAGTTGAATCTCAGGCAAAGGAGATGGTTGGAGCTCATCAAGGATTATGATATGAAGTTACATTATCATCCCGGAAAGGCTAACGTAGTAGCCGATGCGTTGAGCCGCAAGAGTCATGTCAATACACTCATGACCGGAGAGTTACCAAAGGAGTTAGCAGAGGATCTTCAGGAGCTATGTTTGGAAATAGTTCCGAGGGGTTATGTAACAACATTGGAGATTCAGTCTACTTTGATGGATAAGATCAGAGAAGCTCAGAAGACGGACAAGGAGATTGCTGAGATAAAAGAGAGGATGAGCAAAGGAAAAGCTAAAGGATTTCGTGAGGATGAGCACGATACCCTATGGTTTGAAGACTGCGTATATGTGCCAAATGATCCGGAGATCAGGAAGTTGATTCTGCAGGCGGCCCATGATTCGCCGTATTCAATTCATCCAAGAAATACCAAGATGTATCTAGATTTGAAGGATAGTTTCTGGTGGACTGGAATGAAGAAGGATATTGCGGAGTATGTAGAAGTTTGTGATGTATGTCAGAGAGTGAAGGCAGAACATCAGAAGCCAGCAGGATTGTTACAGCCATTGCCGATACCCGAATGGAAGTGGGATAAACTAGGCATGGACTTTATCACGGGATTGCCCAGGACTCGTTCAGGCTATGACTCGATATGGGTTATAGTCGATCGTTTGACGTAAGTAGCTCATTTCATCCTAGTGAAGACCACTTACACCAGTGCTAAGTTGGCAAAGATATATATGACCAGGATCGTATGTCTGCATGGACTTCTGAGGACCATTGTATCAGATAGAGGAACCCAGTTTACCTCAAAGTTTTGGAATTAGTTGCATGAGACTTTGGGAACCAGGCTGGAGTTCAGTACAACCTTTCACCCGCAGACAGATGGACAGACTGAGAGAGTCAACCAGATTTTGGAAGACATGTTGAGAGCTTGTGCGCTAGACTATGGATCTAGTTGGGACGACAAATTGCCTTATGTAGAGTTCTCTTACAACAACAACTATCAAGCCAGTTTGAAGATGGCCCCTTTCGAAGCATTGGAGACCGTCAGTTATTTGGACCAGATTTGATTAAAGAGTCTGAAGAGAAGGTTAAACTGATACGCGATGGACTCAAGGTAGCCCAGTCCAGGCAGAAGAGCTATGCGGATTCTAAGCACAAGGAGACAATTTACAAAGTTGGAGACATAGTGTATCTTCGTGTATCACCACTTCGAGGAGTGAAGCATTTTGGAGTTAAAGGAAAGTTAGCACTACGTTTTGTGGGACCATACAAAGTTTTGGAATGTATGGCAGAAGTTGCGTACAAATTGGAATTGCCCGAAGGATTGTCAGGAGTTCACGATGTGTTCCACGTTTCTCAGTTGAAGAAGTGCCACACAGAGATGGCTGATATTCCTCTGAGAGACACAGTGCCACTGGAAGCAATTCAGTTGGATAGTGATTTAACCTACGAGGAGAAACCAGTCAAGATTCTTGATTTTGCCAGCCGAGTCACATGCAGCAAGGTTATCAAGTTCTTCAAAGTTCAGTGGAGACACCATACCGAGGATGAAGCCACCTGGGAACGAGAGGAAGACCTACGGAAGGATCACCCTCACCTATTTTCCAGCCAACCCGAATCTCGAGGGCGAGATTCATCTTAAGGGGGGTAGGTTTGTAACATCCCAAATTTCCAATTTGGAATGTTATACATTAGATTATCATTGCATATCATATTTTATTGCATTTTGGCTTGATCCTAGAAATTCTACGCAACTCAAGGACCCACGGAGAGAGTTGGGATTTCGTTATTTTCATATTTGAGTTTTTCTCAAATTTTGAAAAGAGGATCGTTTGATTTTAATTATTTTCTCTTCGAATATTTCTTGTATAAAAATAAAGAGAGAGGGGATAAAATGACTTCCCCAAAATAAAAAAATATTGGAGACTTAATGTTAAAATCAAATAAGATTTTATTTGGAGTTTTATTGCTATTTTATTTGAATTAGGAAAAATATGCGTTTTTCAAAATTGCATTAGAGCACCAAATAAAAGTTCACCTTGTCCATTAGATTTTTATAGGACGGGGAAAATTTATTTCAGAATTTTTGGAGTCCATTTAGTATTTCTTTTCTTTGTTTTTCCGAGCGGATTTTTTTTAAAGTCAACCGACCTAACCGGGCCGTGTCCGACCTAGACACTAGCCCGGCCGGCCTTTAAAGCCGCGAGGCCCGAGCGCCCGAGCCACCCGAAACCCTAGCGCCCGCCCCACCCCTGAGCCGCCGCCGCCGTTGCTGCTCGTCGGCGCCGCCACCGCTGCTGCCCGGCGGCGCCGCCGCTGCTGCCCGGCGGCGCCGCCGCTGCTGCCCGGCGCCGACCGGAGTTGCCGCCCCGCCGCCGCCGTCGTTATGAACGCCGAGGTAGCCGCCGGTTTTTTTAAACCGATTGGTTTTATTTCGAAAACCTAGATTCGTTTTTTCTGGTAGGTCGGTTCGGTTTATTTTCTGCTTTATTTATTTAGCGAACGCCCGTTCGTACGTTTGTTTTAACGAATGGTTTTCGCCGGTTAAACCGCAGACAACGAACGTTCGTTCGTTATCCTGTTCGTCAGTTTTCTTTTTCCAGGGTTTTTTCGTGGTTATTTTCGATCATGATTTCTGCCCTAATCTCGTTCTATTATAACTTTTCGCTCGTTAGTCGGAATCAGGCGATTCAAGCGCCTAGATCTTCGTCTCGAAGCCCGCTTTCTGTTTAACCAACTTGAACAAGATTTTGCTACTGTAAAATTTGACTTAATTCGTGATTAGTAAACGGATCTTGTTTCTTTCGCAGTTTCAGTTTCGTTGCTTCATTTGATTTGATTCTTTTTGCAAACCGGAGTTCTTAAGTTGAACTTTCTGGTTATATATTTTATTTGAGTTTTATCTGTGCTTCTAGTTGAGTGCTTATTGTATGCTTGTTTGTTTGCGATAGAGTACCCGGAGTGCGAAGCGTGCAACTACGAGTCTGTAAGTTTCACGGAACATCAGCAAGGCAAGTAACACTTTGATCATACCTTTTTACTACCCAGTTTTATTGCATTAGATCAATCCACAAACAATTGCATGATTATGATCTGATTAAATTGTGGGTTTTGGGAAGTAGTTGATGTAATACCTATTCACCTGTTTTATTACCAAACCCTCAGGAGTTACTTCTATGTTGCCTATATTGCTATGCTATGCTCGTAGACCTAGATTGGGTTTGAGAGTATTCATGATAGATGTGAGTTTGTTAATTAATGGTTCAAATTAAGGTGGCAACTTGAATACACATCTAGGTGGATTACTTGTGGACACCTAGAGAACCCAGTGTTGTCCTAGGATATCCCGAAGGACCCGTGTGATCATCCTACGGCCCGCCACCCATGCTCACAGGGATCATAAGATTATTCATGCTAGAAACTTCCGTGTGCAATCACAAGCTACTATGGGCTCTAGAATAGTTGAGTAAGTTGCGTGAAGCTCTTGAAGAGGTAGACTAGCAGATGTAGTGGGTTGTAGGTGGTATAGTCTACCCAGAGTAGACAGTTAATGCTTCAGAAAGACGGTGTCTCGAATCTCCGACCATGGATGTATTCGAGTCTTGTGGGGAAAATTCACAAACCTCTGCAGAGTGTATAAACTAATCATGGTTAGCCGTGTCCTCGATTATGGACATCTTGAGTATCTGGTTCTTGGATTATCATGATTGATCTCATCACTTTTAATATAACTTGATTAGGTTTAATGATGATGTTTAATTGGGATTGAGATGGAGGAACCTTATCAATGTTTAACAACTACCATGATAGTTACATAAATTTATTCCTTTCTTGTAGGGAAAAATTGGCTTTTCGCAAAAACATATTAACCATACAGCCTCCACCAGCCAAATATGCATGTAGTGATAGCAACAATTCTGTTCATTATTCTCTTGTGTTACTTTGCCAGCATATTCCATGTGCTGAACCATTTCGGGCTGTAACATTCATGTTGCAGACTTTTCAGACGACGAGTAAGGAGCCATAGGTCGTTGTCTTTCACTTAGTGATGCCGTTGGAGTTGATGGACTCACTTTTTCTTCCAAGCCTTCCGCTATTATCGATTTTAGATGGCCTTAGGCCATATTTATTGTATTATGTTCTCTTTTGAGACATTCAATGTAATAAGTGTGTGATTGCTACTCTGTTATAAATCATCATGTATTGTGCGTGTCAGCATTACCGATCCAGGGATGACACTGATGCACAGAGATTGGACTGTTTGAGGTATGGTCGCTACAAGCTCCTTCCTTGCCTCTGACTCGCCCGACACCTGGTGCCACCATGACCCGCCCCCGCGTTAGCTCGCCCCGCTACTCAGGCTCCGCCTTGCCCGAGCTCCCCCCACCCTCGCCGCTAGCTACGTTGCCTGAGGCCACCCAGTCCCTCTCAGATCCCAACCCGAGCCACCAGTTCGTGGTCACTCCCATATGCCATGTGAGGCCAATCCGCTAGCTCTCCCAATTGCCAACTAGCCTCTCGTATCCCTCCTCGTCCGCAGCTAGGCACTGCTCCGCCATCCTACGCGTGACACTGACCGACAAGTTCCCACCTCGGCCTTGGATTATAAGCATTGCTTATGTATGTTCCGTTCTGATTAATTAGTCATGTGTAGTTGTACGCTCATAGTATCACTCGCCTCGACCATGAGAATATATGCATCCAGCTGACCTAACATGTTCCGTTTGGGTCTGAATTTTCCTTCCTATGGTTAGTCTGCACTAATATGTGCTGCCCTGAAATACAGTGCCATGTTTTGGCAAGCTATTTGAAGCTAGCTTGCTATATTTTTGCAGGTGATTGCTTTAATCCAATTTTGCAAGCAATATGAAGCCAACATGTTGTGTTTCTTTTCTTTTCTTGAAATATCGCATGTCGTGCTTCTTCCTAGAGTGGTGGCAATTAGATGTAAACAATACTTGTCGTGTTTAGTTTAAATGATTTAAGGAAGATTTGATTTTTCCCACAAAAAAAGGAAGAATCGATTTGCTGCCTCTAACTGAATATATATGTAATCAAACAATGGATATTGAATAAATCCATCATAGTCAGACGTAACACTGGCGTGTCAAGTGTTTTGGGATCCAGGTAATAATTTAGTTTACCTACCAAATTGCATTACTAATAAAATAAATTGCAATCATGACAGGTGTATGCTGTTCTCCTGAAGCTTCTAGCTAAAGAACCCTTGTCCCTCATTTTATTACAGGAAATTACATTACTAACATAGTACAACCAACATGTGTCTAGCTGAAGAGCCCTTGTCCCTCATTCCATGTATGTATGCTTTTCTCCTGAAGTTTGCATGAGTTTTCCTTGTTTATCAAGATCAAGTTAAGGCTATATATACGTCCAAATTCAGATCACAATGGTGCCTAACAACGAGGGAATCAGCTAGACAAGGGAAGAAGCTTGGAAGGTAGTTTTGATTAATTCTAGAAGGGCAGAACCATGATGGATGTCAGCGAGTTGTGTCTTGATGAATACCATTTTTCACCTATACATACTACTTGCTTTGATACATGTGCCTCTTCCTCGGATTAGTATGCCCCAATTTTTAGTTCTTCATATACATGCCACTTGACTAATTATTCAATTTTCTCTAAAATTGTATGTGCCCTACACACGTCTCTGTAGAGCTCGGAAATCTGTCATGCATAGCAAGAGTATGAATTTTTTTAATTAATATTTTTTAAAAAACTGAGTTAGGAATATTTGGATAACATACAAGATATGTACCCTGCCTTTTCTCGAAAAGAATAGATGCCCATTGTGAGTTGGGCACGTTTGTATATTCTTTTCATAGAATTAGGAATATGATGGAAGTGCATTGCTGCTCATAGGCTGATGGCCGCTCGCTGATTCAATTCATGCTTGGTTTTCCTATTTATGATAATAAAGACCTCTTGGCCCTCCACCATGTCGGAACTTATGTACTTTATACAACTTTTTATCCTTATTTTCTGTTGGACATTGCAGTTAAGGAAATGATTTATAATGGACAACTGCTTCTGATTTTCAGTTCACATAGCCGGGTTTGTAACAGATAGTATCTCCATAAATTCAAATATTGTCTTGACTGGATGCAGTTTTATACTTAGGAAGTTTTTTGTTTGCGGGAAAGATTTGATGCGAGGCATGAAACACTTTGTTTTTTAGATGTCACTTGATTGAGTAGGAAATGATAGCTGTTGTCATTTAACAGCTTGTATATCTATGTAGCATGAAGAACTTTTATAATTGAATTATATTCCTCATTAACTTCATTTAAGCCACAGCTGCGCCCGTCCTTGATGTTGTAAGCTTTTGAATGAGTTAGGTCAATCCAACACTATATTTAGTGGATCAACTACTGTCATATTTGTCCATCCTTACTATCTTTGTATAAGGATGGTTAAACATATATTATTATGAAGAGCTTGGAATGTGTCATATGTGTATAGATTCCGATTCATCAACTGATATATATTGTAGTTATTTCCTCTCACACTCGGCTCACTTTTTTTGGTTAGATGCTCAACCAGGAGAGGGACATGGACCTGCCACTCATGGACATACTTGTTGATGTTCAATCAGAAGCAACACTTACCTTGCTGAAGCAAAATGTTCATCCAAGGATGTTTAAGCATTTCTAATTATAGAAATAATATCATATTTGATGATGAAATTATTAATTATGTACTTGTCGTATTATTCCAGGAATATTTACCTTTATTATGGAAAGGACCAACCCTGTCACTTTTTTATGTCATTTCTCCATCATTTCTTGCAATACACAAGGACCAGTTCATAGATTTGCTGAAATTTCAGGAGTGTCAACGAAAATGCTAGAGTAAGGGATCATGAAGAGAATGGAGGTTGAAGGGGAGGGTCAAATCATGTATCATGTATTCTTTCAATGAGAGGCCAGGTAGATAAGGAGAAGACACCACACCCTCCCCGATATGATGATTGTCAAAGAGGAGAGAAAATGGGAGAAAGAGTCAGTGTGGCTACATGAATCGCTAACAAATGTCATCATGTTTGACACAGAATTCCAAATTATAACAATTATATTTGTAATTTTGTTATTTCGTGGCAACGCACATGCATTCATTACATCAGGTTTTAAACCACTATAATATTTATGCCCCCGTTGCTATGAATCACTAACAAATGACATCATGTTTGACATAGAATTCCAAATTAGAACAATTATATTTGTAGTTTTGTTATTTCGTGGCAATGCACATGCATTCATTACGTCATGTTTTAAACAACCATACTATTTATGCCCCCATAGCAATGCACGGGCAATTTACTAGTAACAATATAACTTCTATACAAATATAACTGAACATAACTCATTATGTTGTCTTCCTTGTTCAACTTCAACTAATTTTCTCTAGTTTGAAAATAATTAATGGGGCTCACAATCATAGAAAGATGTCCGCAATAGTATATTTATATGTGAAACCTCTCTTCCTTCAATGTTCTTTCATGAATTGTTCAAGTGACCAATACTATGTTTGCTACCTTTCAATAAATTTACAACCTCTACTCCTATATGTGAAGTCATTACTCCCCATGGTGTAAGCATACGAAGCATATATAATTTTAGATTTATAATATTCAATTTATTCAACGATTTACTCATAGGATATAAGTGAAGCACATGAGTAAATGACAAACTACTCCAAAAAGATATAAGTGAAGATTAAGGAGTAGTTGGATAATTATGCAGCTATGTGAAGACTCTCTCTCATTTAAAAAATTTAGATCTTGGGATATTATTCAAACAAAAAGCAAAACCAAATAAAATAAAATGATGCTCCAAGCAAAACACATATCATGTGGTGAATAAAAATATAGCTCCAAGTAAGGTTACTGATGAACAAAGACGAAAGAGGGGATGCCATCCGGGGCATCCCCAAGCTTAGATGCTTAGTTGTCCTTGAAGATTACCTTGAGGTGCCTTGGGATATCTTGGTGCACTTTATTTACCATTACCGTTACTTGCTCATTACAAATTATCGTGCTATCAAACTACCTGTTACCGACATTTCAACGCTTGGAGAAAATACCTTCTTGAAAACCACTTGTCATGTCCTTCTGCTCCTCGTTGGGTTCGACACTCTTACTTATCGAAAGGACTACGATTGATCCCCTATACTTATGGCTCATCAATAGTATTTATGCAATAGTTTTTGGACCAAGCTCAAAGGGATGAATTGACCTGGCCCAACACTATAGCTCTGCCCCTAGCGCTAGACAGTGAGTGGCGTGAGTTTTGTGCTAATCAGATGGCGCAGATTGCACCCGCGAGTGAGGATGACCAAAGGAGGCAGGTACTCCAATGGCCTTTTATAGCAGTTACTGCCATTAATTTCAACAACAAACAATTATTCTTTACAAATATATTTTTATATGTTAACTATCGATTTCTAAGAAATGATGGTCTATTAATAGGTAATATTCTCCCTTGGGAGATGGATCAAAAACAAAATATCTTGTTCAATATTAGGTGGTGACGATCCGATCGTCTTAGAAAATCAATCTGCCTTTGTGCAACAACTTTAATAGGTAGAATGTAAATGGGTACATTATTATACTCAATAATGTTTTTGGTTCATATCCTCATTAAAATGGATTTAATGCATATAAAGCCACATCTTCTACATAGAACATCACAATTGTAGTGTGCATGGAGATGTTAAATTTCTATATTATTATACTCAAGAAATATGTTGGTTTATATCCTCTGGAGCGGATTTCTCACAGATATAGCCACATCTTTCAGATAGACTATCAAAAATTCCAACATGCAGATCTTCTAGATAGCATCACACAATCTTATATTTGACTATTTTTAGGTCTCATGTTTCCTTGTTATAAGATATGGCATAGCCTTTTGATGTGCATCCATTCCACTCGTCTACTTGCTTTTGTGATTTTTCATTCCTGAAGAAATGGGCGACATCAAGGTGCCAAGCCTATTATGCCTTCTAATACTCATGCCACTTCTTTTAGTTCCTTCTAAGTATTGTCTGAAAACTTCGCATGAAGAATGAGGCACTTCCTAAATGTGCTCTAAAAGAATTTCCCAATAATATGTGGAATCCTACTCCATGCAAACTAATTGTATCTTCTTTTTGGATGGAACTTCATAGGATATGAGTCCTTTGTAAACCATTTTCTGTGGTTGTTTTGTAGGCTCAGAAGCCAAGACCTGCGAGGTAGCTAGCAGGACCTATACGACAATAGCATGCAGGGTGGATCCATGTGCTAAAGCCTGCCACAAGGAGGGATTTACTAAGGGTTTATGTTACATATACCCACCATTTACAATCATTTGTATCTGCGAAAAAGAGTGTTAAACAAAGAAAAAGTTGCAATTCGCATAGGATGTGTGCGGTAACAAACAATAAGGTTGGGTAGTATGATGAATTGATAATGAGCAATGACAGAAGTTGAGTCCATCAAAAATATTCCTTACTTAGTCTTAAAGTACAGCTAGGAATGCTCACATGCAAATACGACAAAAGCAATCTAGTCATGATCCGCAACACCAACGTCAACATCTTCACCATATGCGTCAATATGAATTTTCCCTATCAATGTCCTTGAACGTTGGCTTATTTTTTATCAGCTCATCTACTTGCACACAACGACAGACAATCGTTTCTCCAAGCTCATAGGTGTGTTTGCCCTCTAACATATCATAAACATCTATGGCATGCACTACATTAGTAGCAGTGTAAGAATCATCTGGTTGTGCAACTTCATTAAACGAATTACTCTCCTCAAACTATTGTAATACTCTCCAGCTTTTCTTTCCTGCAATGGTCTCTTCTAAGAAGAATATATGTGTTGCTTGATTTGCCAAAGTATAAGGCTCGTCTGTGTGATACAACACCTTGACATTGATGGCCTTATAAAATTCATCTCATTTGGGTTTTGAGATCATGATAAACTGGTTATACCAATGACAACATAACAGAACCACGTACCGATGAACCTCCAAACTAGAGATACATACTACAAGCAAACAATATCTACTATAATAGCATACATTTTAGTTCCCACCTTTTAAAGCGTATTCGTGCTCATCACAACACTCTTTGGTGTCTTCTTGCCTTCGTCGTGTGGAAGGGTATTGTAGGGCACACATCTTGAACAATGCAAGATGCATAATTACTTTCCCTAGTACTAGGACCCATTGCTAGTGCATAAAGGGTATCACTAACTGCCTGCCCCTCCTCCCGCATCTTTTTACCCTACGATTATAAAGTAGACAAGTTGATCACCTTCTTGTACTCAATGTATATAAAAACTTACAGTGCAATTCAAATTCTTAAATGGCTCAAATCCTTTCTGAACCCATTTCTCATTGTTTCTTGGATTTTGTGCGAGTAACTCCTTTTCGTACATGCTGCAGAACATAGTGGTCGCGTCAAACATCAAATATATAAGAATGTGCTGCAAGTGTAGTAGATTATGATGTATAAGTTGTAGTACGTACCACCTACTTGGTATAAGGTAGAATCTTAGGGTAGTTATTCAACACATACTGATGGAACATTGAATACAATTGTATACGCAAAGTGTTGTGTATATGTGCCTCGTCAAAAATTATTTAGCGTGGGGAAATGCTAACCAAACCCACAGGTATACCTCGGTACTATGCCTAGTGCATGAGGCACAAGCCATAGGATATTATAGGAGAAATTGACCGCAGAAGATCCCCGAAGAGGTCCCTGACAATAACCATGACATATTCGAGGGCAGAATGCCTGAGCCGACGAGACACGCATTGGGCAAAAGGGCTAGCCTTGGAGAGCACTCCATCGACCACACCCGTCAGTGGCCCAGTCGCTGCCGAACCGGTACCTAAGTGGAGGCGTAATTCTAAAATACGCCTTCACTGTGGCCCTTAGTGGATTTTCTAATTTATGTTACTTCTCTATTTTTCTTTATTCTATTGACTAAACATTGACCAGGAATAACTTTGAAACCATAAGTCCCAATGAGGTTATACATTTTGCTTTATTTTTCTTATATTATTCTAATTTAGTGGGAATAAATTTGAGATTTATTTGAATTGTCTAGATGCCGCTGGAGAGAATTTGATTTATGTTCTTTTCTGAGTTTGTTTTTATAATTATTTCTAGAAGGAAATAATCTAGGAGGTGAAGGCGAGGAGTTCTTTGATACTCCACTTGAGCAAGGCAAGTCACCACCTCTAGTTGTCCGTGAAATTGCAAGGCCATGGGTTGAACTTCCACTTTTTCTTCATTTACTTTTGGTCTTATTTTGTTTCACTTTGCTTGTGGTACAATTGTTGTCATAGTATGGTTTAGTTAGTAGAGATATATAGCCACTAGGGAACACTATGGTATAGTACTATTCGAATCAATATTTTAATGTAACTGTTAACCGGTAATTACTTTGACAACATGAACCATCAACCATTATAAGTGGAAACATTCATGAAATATCGGGGAAAGACTTTACTTCAAACAATGATCTCGCATGATCTTTCCTTGTTGTATCAAAGATTGTATAGAATTAATGTAGTTATTGAAATGTTACAGATAAATATTTTTGGTTAAACCAACTTTAATAGTTGGCTAAAACAAATGCCAAAGAACCGAAACTTCTTGGTACAGCCGCATTTTCCTGAATGGGATGGCCTTGTTTTGTTCATAGATATATCTCTTTCATGTGTCTCCAAAGAGGGAAACTGGAGTGAGTAGACTTCCTTTGGCCGGGAACTTTCCATTCATTCAAGAGAGCCTGGTGTTGGGAAACGTTGCATGGAAAACAAAAAAAAATCTATGCACATGCAAGATCTATCCATGGAGATGCATAGCAATGGAAGGGGGTGTGTGTGTCTATGTACCCTCATAAACCGTAAGAGGAAGTGTTTAACAACATGGTTGATGTAGTCGAACGTCTTCGCGTTCAAATCAATCGAGAACCGAACGTACGACACCTCCGCGTTCAGCACACGTTCAGCTCGATGACGTCCTCCGCCTTCTTGATCCAGCAAGACGGTGAGATAGTGGATGAGTTCCGGTAGCAAGGCAGCGTGGTGACAGTGCTGGTGAAGTTATCTCTGCAGGACTTCGCCTAAGCACTATGAAAATATGACCGGTGGTGTAAACGGTGGAGGGGGGCGCCGCACACGGCTAAGACAATGTTCTGGTTGTGCTAGGCGCGCCCTAGGGTGGGGGACCCTCCGCTCCTCTCCGATATCTTTTCATTCTAGTGTTTTTATATTTCCCAAAAATATTGTCCATAAATTTTTAGCTCGTTCGGAGAACTTTTATTTCTGCCCAAAAAAGACACCACGATAGTTCTGCTGAAAACACCGTTAGTCCGGGTAAGTTCTAATTAATTCATACCAAAACCAAATAGAATTGTTATAAACATGGCATGAATACTTCATAAATTATAGATACATTAGAGACGTATCAGAAGGCAGGAGGCACCCCCAAGTAGGCCCAATCCTACTTGGGGTCCTCCGCAAAGTGGTGCCCCCTTTCCTTGTATAAGTGCGGGAGGAAGGAAGGAAGAGGTGACCCTCCCCTTTCCTTTCTCCCCCTAGGAGGGAAAGGCAGGAGGGGTTAACCCTTCTCCTTTCCTTCCCCTAGGGTCGGCCAACCAAGGGAACAGGCGCACCAGCCCCCTTGTGGGCTAGTTTGTCCCCTCCTTTGGCCCATAAGGACCATACACTTGTCGGGGGTGCCCAAAACCCCTTCTGGTGACCCGATGAGTACCCCGTGCACTCTGAAACAATTTTGGTGTCCGAATACTATCATCCTATATATCAATCTTTACCTCTTGTCCATTTCGAGACTCCTCTTCATGTCTGTGATCTCATCTGGCACTCCAAACAACATTCGGTCACCAAATCATATAACTCATATAACACTATATCGTCCACGAACGTTAAGCATGCAGACCCTACGGGTTCGAGAACTATGTAGACATGACCAAGACACCTCCCCGATCAATAACCAATAGCGGAACCTGGATGCCCACATTGCCTCCTACATATTCTATGATGATCTTTATCGGTCGAACCGTTATGACAACATATGTAATTCCCTTTGTCCATCGGTATGTTACTTGCCCGAGATTCGATTGTCGGTATCTTCATACCTAGTTCAATCTCTGTAACATCCCAAATTTTTCAATTTGGAATGTTATGCACTAGATCATATTTGCATATCATATTTTATTGCATTTTGGTTGATCCGAGAAATTCTACGCAACTCAAGGACCCATGGAGAGAGTTGGGGATTTCATTATTTTCATATTTGAGTTTTTCTTGAATTTTGAAAAGAGGATCGTTTGATTTTAATATTTTTCTCTAAAATATTTCTTTTATTAAGAATAAAAGAGAGAGGATAAAATGACTTCCTCAAAATAAAAAAAATATCAGAGATTTAATATTAAAATCAAATAAGACTTTTATTCGGAGTTTTATCGCTATTTTATTTGAATTTGAAAAAATATGCGTTTTCCAAATTGCATTTTAGGCCCAAATAAATGTTCATCTTGTCGGCTTATTTTTAGACGACGGGGAAAATTTATTTCGGGATTTTTGGAGTCCGTTTAGTATTTATTTTCTTTCTTTTTCTGCACGCCGAAATTATTTATAAAAATTCAAACCGACTTAGGGCCGTTTCCGGTCAGTACTCTTCGGGCCGGCCCCTTTATAAGCCGCACCCCCGCAGCCCACCAGCCTCACCACCCAAACACTAACCCTAAGCCGCGCCGCCACTGCCGCCAGCGCCATCGCCGCCGCCAGTGCCGCCGCCCGCGCCGCCGCACCCCGCCGCCACGCCGCGCCGCCGACCCACCGCCCCGCGCCGCCTTGCCGGAGCCGCTGCCGCCGCTGCCCTCGCCGGACTTGCCGGAAGTAGTGCCGCCGCCGCTGGTTTTCTTCGGAAAACCGTACGGTTTATTTTTTTAGATCCGTGGTTTTTTTATTTAGAGCGGTTTATTTTTTCGGTTTAGTTATTTAGCGGACGTTCATTCATACGTTTGTTTTTACGAACGGTTTTCACCGTTTAGCCGCAGACAGCGAACGTTGGTTTGTTAGCCTGTTCGTCAGTTTTTCTTTTTTTGGATTTTCTGTGATTCTTTTCGATCGCGATTTCTGATCCGATTTTCGTTCTAGTATAACTTTTCGCTCGTTTATCGGAATCAGGCGATTCAAGAGCCTAGAGTTTCATCTCGAAACCCTCTTTCCGTTTAGCCAACTCAAACAAGTTTTTGCTACTGTAAAATTTGACTTTAGTCCAAATTAGTAAATGAATCTTGTTTCCCTCGCCGTTTGAGTTTTGTTGCTTCGTTTGATTTGATTCTTTTTGCAAACCGGAATTCTTAAGTTGAACTTTCTAGTTAGATCTCTTATTTGAGTTTTACCCATGCTTTTCTTGATTTCTTATTGTATGCTTGTTTGTTTGCGATAGAGTACCCGGAGTGCGAAGCATGCTACATCGAGTCTCTAGGTTTCGCGGATCATCAGCAAGGCAAGGAACACTTTGATCATACATCTTACTACCCAGTTTTATTGCATTAGAACAATCCTCAAACAGTTGCATGGTTAGGATCTAATTTTAAATTGTGGGTTTCGAGAAGTAGATGAGGTAGTACCTATTCACCTGTTTATTATCAAACCCTAGGAGTTACTTCTATGTTATGCTTATATTGCCATGCTATGCTCGTAGACGTGGATTGGGTTTGAGTGTATTCCATGACAGATTGTGAGATTGTTTACTTAATGGTTCAACTTAAGGTGGCAACTTTAATACACATCTGGGTGGATTGAGGCACCTGGGGAACCCAGTGATTGCCTGTATTTTTGGAAATCCCGGGGTACCGTGTGATTCTCCTATGGATTGCCACCTAGGCTCAAAGGGATCATAAGATTATTCATACTGGAAACTTCCGTGTGCAGCCACATGCCATTATGGGCTCTGGCATAGTTGAGTAAGTTGTGGGAAAACTTTCCATGATGGGCTAGCAGATGTAGGGATTGTAGGTGTACCGGCCTATCTATTGGTTAAGGGGACCTCATCGGAAAAACTGTGTCTCGGTCATCCGTTTCTCAAACATTATGTAGTGCGAGAAATCCAACGGAGGAGATCGAGTCTTGTGGGGAAAAGTGCACAAACCTCTGCAGAGTGTACAAACTAATCATGGTTAGCCGTGTCCCTGGTTATGGACATCTTGAGTATCTGGTTCTTGGATTATCATGTGGATCTCAACACTCTTAATATAATTTGATTGGGTTTAATGATGATTACTTTTAATTGGGATTGAGTTGGGTGAACCTTCTCAATGTTTAACAACCACCATGATAGTTAAATAAAATTTATTCCTTTGCAGTAGGGAAAAATTGGCTTTTCGCAAAATACTTAACCTTACAGCCTCCACCAGCCATATATGCATGTAGTGATAGCATTATTCTATTCATTACTCTCTTGTGTTACATTGCCAGCATATTCTATGTGCTGACCCGTTTTCGGGCTGCAAGGTATCATGTTGCAGACTTTTCAGACGGCGAGTAAGGATCCTTAGGTCGTGGTCTTTCACTCAGTGATGCCATTGGAGTTGATGGACTCACTTTATCTTCCAAGACTTCTGCTGTTATAGTATTAGATGGCCTTAAGCCATATTTATTGTAATAAGTTGTCTTTTGAGACATCCAATGTAATAGGTGTGTGATTGCTACTCTGTTATAAATCCTTCAAGTACTGTGTGTGTCAGCATTAGTGATCCAGGGATGAAACTTATGCACAGAGATCAGACTGTTTGAGGTCTGGTCGCTACAAAGATGGTATCAGAGCATACATTGACTGTAGGACACGACCACTAAGCTAAAACCCTATATCACTACTCTCTTCTCATTTGTAACTCCTCTCCATTTTCTACTCTTTAGGATGGCGGATGCAAGGATAAAGTTCATGCAACCGGATGAAGACACCCCTTTTGGACGCCACTTGAAGGAAGTCACTAGGTACCTGAACATTGGAATACCAAGCTTCACCGGGACCTACAATGCCACTTCACCAGAAGAGGAGCGCTAGATGATTCAAGTTCAAGTTCCGAGAAGGACATTCACGCCAGTCACTGAGACCATAGAGTTTTCTCTCGATGCACCAACCTGGAATCTAGGAAAGAGTATGGCTGCTCACATCACCATGGGACGCATTGGAGAAGTTTACCACAAGGATCTCAAGGATACTATCTACCAGATTTGTGGGCGCCGAGATGAGCAATGGGAGATGATCAGCACCAGGAAGGATAGATCAATTGCAGCTTTCATCCAGGAGTTAAACCAGCACATTCACCGCCAGGAGAACCAGATGTGCGCAGGCATGATAGATCTGAAGAAGGCGATGACCAGGATCACGGAGCTTGAAGAAGAACTCAAGGCAACTTGCGAAGATTATGAGGAGGGAATCATCGTACTAGTGGAGAAGAATGACAATCTGGAAAGCAAGCTAGGAGTATTCATGGGAGACCCCGCGCCAGGAGGAGAAGACGAAGAACCCAAGGAGATTCGTCGGGAGGACTACATCATCATCGACGACACCGACTCGGACCCCGACGATAGTGATGCTGATTATGAAGACGAAGCTGGAGCACATATCATGGAGTCTTCGACCGAACAATATTTCTAGTTGACCACCAAAACAGTAGTAGTAGTAGTCTACCATGTAAATAGTATAGTCCAATCACTTTGTAATGATAGTTCTAGACCGATTGTATGCCCTTGCTTGATTGATTGAGTGATATGATTGTGTTTGTCTCATGTGCATATGGGTAGTGTTTTCTCACTAGACCTCATTCTATTCTATTCTATTCTATTCTCTCTAAACCCTCAGATGCCTCCGAGACGTGACCCCGGATTTACCTTTCCACCGGAGCTCACTCAGTTGATCCAGCAGCAGAATACCCTCATGCAGTTGTTAGTTCAGAACCAAGGCAACAACAACAACAACCCACCACCACCACCATTTGACAACTTAGCCCGTTTTCTAAGGTTGCAGCCGCCGATGTTTTCTAGTAGCACCGAGCCGATAGTGGCTGATGATTGGCTCCGCAAGATTGGAAGGGATTAACCACTGCAGGATGCACAGATGCTGACAGGGTGCATTTTGCCGCACACCAATTGGATGGACCCGCAGCCTCATGGTGGGAGAATTACACTGTCACCTATCCTATAGCCACTGTTACATGGGACCAGTTCCAGCAGGCTTTTTGCACTGCCCATGTATCAGCAGGAGCTATGACCATGAAGAAGCATGAGTTTCATAACTTACGCCAAGGAGGACGCACTCTTGGCCAGTATGTGGATGAGTTTAGTAAGTTAGCACGTTATGCCCCAGATGACGTTGCTACAAATGCAGCTAAGAAGGAGAAGTTTCTGGAAGGACTGAATGATGAGCTGAGCATGCATTTGATGGTAGCAAACTTCAATAACTACCAGGAGTTGGTGGATAGATCTCTCATGATTGAAGAGAAGCAGCAACATATTGACAGCCGCAAGAGGAAGTATGGACAGGGGAAGTATAATTCTAGAGCCCAGCAAAGACCCCGTTTCACCCTGAACTCGGGAGGACTTGTTCATAACCATGGAGGCCACACTCATAATGGAGGAAGTTCGCACAACCATAGTGGACCCAAGAACGGCAATGGTAATGGAGGAAGTAGCGGACAAAACCGTTCCAACCCAGCAACACACGTCAAGAAGGATCTAAGTCACGTTACTTGCTACAAGTGTCATAAGACCGAACATTACGCCAATGAATGTCCTAAAGCTAATAATGGAAATGACAATGGAAGCTCTGGGAAGAAGACCAACCCTTTCAACAGGGGACAAGTGAACCACGTTAACGTGGAGGAGATTGAAGCCCAGCCAGATGCAGTAATTAGTAAGTTTTTGGTTAAGTCATTTACTGTTGTCGTTCTTTTTGATACTGGTGCATCTCATTCATACATATCAAGGGGCTTTGTGGATAAGTATAACCTGCCCACTAGAGTACTTAAGACACCTATGTTAGTAACCTCACCTGGAGCAGAGCATATGGCAAGCCATGGATGTTTTCAGATGCCATTGGCCATAGGTAGGCATGTTTTCCCCTCCGATCTGATAATTTTAGAATCGCAAGGTTTGGATGTGATTCTGGGTATGGATTGGCTATCGATGTATGGAGGAAACATCAATTGCGCCAGTAAGACGGTTTTACTCACCACCCCGGAGGGAAGAAGGATCAAGTATGTATCCCGGCATGTGTCGAATAGGACTCAAGTATATTCCTTATCAGGAGTTGTACATGAGGAAGTACCAGTGGTAAAGGATTTTCCGGATGTATTTCCAGAAGAGTTGCCAGGCATGCCACCGGCTAGAGACATAGAGTTTTTGATAGAACTTTTGCGAGGCACTGGGCCAATATCTAAGAGACCGTACAGGATGCCCGCACAGGGTTTAGAGGAAATTAAGAAGCAGATTAAGGAGTTACTAGATAAGGGATATATTCTCCCAAGTTCGTCACCTTGGGGATCACCAGTACTTCTAGTGGAAAAGAAGGATGGATCGTTAAGGATGGTTGTTGATTGTCGTGGGTTGAATGAAGTAACGATCAAGAACAAGTATCCACTGCCGATGATCAATGATTTGTTTGATCAGCTGCAAGGAGCTAAGGTGTTTTCCAAGATCGATCTACGATCAGGTTATCACCAGTTGAAGATTCGAGAGCAGGACATACCTAAGACAGCTTTTACCACAAGGTATGGGCTATATGAGTATATCTATATGTCATTTGGTCTGACTAACGCACCTGCCTACTTTATGAACATGATGAACAAAATGTTTATGGAGTTTTTGGATAAGTTCGTCGTAGTGTTCATTGACGATATTCTGGTCTACTCAAAGAATGAAGAGGAACATAAGGAACATTTGCGTTTAGTACTTGGGAAGCTCAGAGAACATCAGCTATATGCCAAGTTCAGCAAGTGTGAATTTGGCTGAAGGAAGTTGGATTCCTTGGACATGTTATATCCGGAGAAGGAATAGCAGTAGACCCCACCAAGGTTGTCACCGTGACAAATTGGGAATCACCCACGACAGTTGGAGAGATCCGGAGTTTTCTTGGACTCGCGAGATACTACCGGAGGTTCATTGCGATTTTCTCAAAGATTGCAAAGCCCATGACGGAGTTGTTAAAGAAGGACACCAAGTTCAATTGGACAGAGGAATGTGAGGCCAGTTTTCAAGAATTGAAGAGACGCTTGGTTACGTCACCGGTGTTGATTCTACCAGATCAATGCAAAGATTATGAAGTGTATTGCGACGCTTCTCGTCGGGGACTTGGAGCCGTATTATGCAGGAGGGAAGAGTTGTTTCATATGCCTCACGACAGCTTAAACCCCATGAGTTAAAGTATGCTACGCATGATTTGGAGTTAGCAGCCGTAGTGCATGCTTGAAGACATGGAGACATTTTCTCATCGGAAACCATTGTGAGGTATACACGGATCACAAGAGTTTGAAGTATATCTTCACGCAGAAGGAGTTAAATCTCAGGCAGAGGAGATGGTTAGAACTCATTAAGGATTATGATATGAGATTGCATTATCATCCAGGAAAGGCTAACGTAGTAGCCAATGTGTTGAGCCGCAAGAGTCATGTCAATACCATCATGACCAGATAATTACCCAAGGAGTTAGCAGAAGACCTTCGTGAGCTATGTTTGGAGATAGTTCCGAGAGGCTATGTAGCAGCATTGGAGATTCAGTCTACTTTGATGGATAAGATCAGAGAAGCTCAGAAGACGGACAAGGAGATTGCCGAGATAAAATAAAGGATGAGCAAAGGAAAAGCCAAGGGATTTCGTGAGGATGAGCATGATACTTTATGGTTCGAGGACCACGTATATGTGCCAAATGATCAGGAAGTTGATTCTGCAAGAGACCCATGATTCGCCATATTCGATTCACTCAAGTAATACCAAGATGTATCTGGATTTGAAGGACAGTTTCTGGTGGACCGGTATGAAGAAGGATATTGCGGAGTATGTAGCAGTTTGTGATGTATGTCAGAGTGAAGGCAGAACATCAGAAGCCAGCAGGATTGCTACAGCCATTGCATATACCCGAATGGAAGTGGGATAAACTAGGCATGGATCTTATCACAGGATTGCCCAGGACTCGTTCAGGCTACGACTCGATATGGGTTCTAGTCGATCGATTAACGAAAGTAGCTCATTTCATCCCAGTAAAGACAACTTACACCAGTGCTAAGTTGGCAAAGATCTATATGAATAGGATTGTATGTCTGCATGGAGTTTCGAGGACCATTGTATCAGATAGAGGAACCCAGTTTACTTCAAAGTTTTGGAATCAGTTGCATGAAACTTTGGGAACCAGACTAGAGTTCAGTACAGCTTTTCACCCGTAAACAGATGGACAAACTGAAAGAGTAAATCAGATACTGGAGGACATGTTGAGAGCTTGTGCGCTAGACTATGGATCTAGTTGGGATGATAATTTTCCTTATGAAGAGTTATCTTATAACAACAGTTATCAAGCTAGTTTGAAGATGGCCCCATTCGAAGCACTATATACGGAAGGAGGTGCAGAACACCGTTGTTGTGGGACGAAGTTGGAGACCGACAGTTGTTTGGACCAGATTTGAATAAAGATTCTGAAGAGAAGGTTAAGCGGATTTGTGATAGACTCAAGGTAGCCCAATCCAGGAAGAAGAGTTATGCGGATTCAAAACGCAAAGAGACAGACTACGAAGTCGGAGAGAGAGTGTATCTTCGAGTATCACCACTTCAAGGAGTGAAGCGCTTTGGAGTTAAGGGGAAGTTAACACCACATTTTGTGGGACCATACAGAGTTTTGGAACGTATGGGAGAAGTTGCTTACAAGATGGAATTACCCGAAGGATTGTCCAAAGTTCACGATGTGTTCCACGTTTCTCTGTTGAAGAAGTGCCATGCGGAGATGGCTGAAATTCCTCAGAGAGATTCCGTGCCGCTAGAAGCGATACGGTTGGATAGTGATTTGACATATGAGGAGAAACAAGTCAACATACTCAAGTTTGCCAGCCTAGTTACGCGCAACAAGGTTATCAAGTTTTGCAAGGTTCAGTTGAGTCACCATACCGAGGATGAAGCCACTTGGGAACGAGAGGAAGACTTACAGAAGGATCACTCTCACCTATTTTCTAGCCAACCCGAATCTCGAGGGCGAGATTCATCTTAAGGGGGGTAGGTTTGTAACATCCCAAATTTTCAAATTCGAATGTTATGCATTAGTTCATCTTTGCATATCATATTTTATTGCATTTTGGCTGATCCTAGAAATTCTACGCAGCTCAAGGACCCACGGAGAGAGTTGGGGATTTCGTTATTTTCATATTTGAGTTTTTTCTTAATTTCAAAAAGAGGATCGTTTGATTTTAATTATTTTTCTCTGAAATATTTCTTTTATTAAAAATAAAAGAGAGTGGATAAAATGACTTCCTCAAAATAAAGAAATATCAGAGAATTAATATTAGAATAAAATAAGATTTTTATTCTGAGTTTTTTCGCTATTTCATTTGAATTACGAAAAATATGTGTTTTTCAAAATTGCATTTTAGGCCCAAATAAATGTTCATCTTGTCTCGCTTATTTTTAGAGGATGGGGAAAATTTATTTCGGGATTTTTGGAGTCCGTTTAGTATTTATTTTCTTTCTTTTTCTGCATGTCGAAATTTTTTAAAAAAATCAAACCGACTTAGGGCCATTTTCGGCCAGGACTCTTCGGGCCGGCCCCTTTATAAGCTGCACCCCCGCAGCCCACCAGCCCCGCCACCCAAACCCTAACCCTAAGCCGTGCTGCCGCCGCTGCCCGCGCCGCTGCACCCCGCCGCCCCGCGCCGCCTCTCCGAAGCCGCCGCCGCCGCTCTCGCCGGACTTGCCGGAGGTAGCGCCGCCGCCGCCTGTTTTCTTCGGAAAACCGTATGGTTTATTTTTTTAGATCCGCGGTTTTTTTATTTAGATCGGTTTATTTTTTTCGGTTTAGTTATTTAGCGTATGTTCGTCCTTACGTTTGTTTTTATGAACGGTTTTCACCGTTTAGCCGCAGACAGCGAACGTTCGTTCTTTAGCCTGTTTGTCAGTTTTTCTTTTTCTCAGATTTTCCGCGATTATTTTCGGTCGCAATTTCTGATCTGATTTTCATTCTAGTATTACTTTTCGCTCGTTTATCGGAATCAGGCGATTCAAGCGCCTAGAGTTTCGTCTCAAAAACCTCTTTCCTTTTAGCCAACTCAAACAAGTTTTTGCTACTGTAAAATTTGACTTTAGTCCAAATTAGTAAACGAAGCTTGTTTCCCTCGCCGTTTGAGTTTTGTTGCTTCGTTTGATTTGATTCTTTTTGCAAACCAGAGTTCTTAAGTTGAACTTTCTGGTTAGATCTCTTATTTGAGTTTTACCCGTGCTTTGCTTGATTGCTTATTGTATGCTTGTTTGTTTGCGATAGAGTACCCGGGGTGAAAAGCGTGCTACATCGAGTCTCTAGGTTTCGCGGATCATCAGCAAGGAAAGTAACACTTTGATCATATATCTTACTACCCAGTTTTATTGCATTAGAACAATCCTCAAACAATTGCATGGTTAGGATCTAATTTTAAATTGTGGGTTTCGGGAAGTAGATGAGGTAGTACCTATTCACCTGTTTATTATCAAACCCTGGGAGTTACTTCTATGTTATGCTTATATTGCCATGCTATGCTCGTAGACGTGGATTGGGTTTGAGTGTATTCCATGACAGATTGTGAGATTGTTTACTTAATGGTTCAACTTAAGGTGGCAACTTTAATACACATTTGGGTGGATTGAGGCACCTAGGGAACCCAGTGATTGCCTGTATTTTTGGAAATCCCGGGGTACCGTGAGATTCTCTTATGGACTACCACCCAGGCTCAAAGGGATCATAAGATTATTCATACTGGAAACTTCCATGTGCAGCCACATGCCATTATGGGCTCTGGCATAGTTTAGTAAGTTGTGGGAAACCTTTCCATGATGGGCTAGCAGATGTAGGGGATTGTAGGTGTACCGGCCTATCTACCGGTTAAGGGGACCTCTTCAGAAAGACTGTGTCTTGGTCATCCGTTTCTCAAACATTATGTAGTGCGAGAAATCCAATGGAGGAGATCGAGTCTTGTGGGGAAAAGTGCACAAACCTCTATAGAGTGTACAAACTAATCATAGTTAGGCGTGTCCCCGGTTATGGACATCTTGAGTATCTGGTTCTTGGATTATCATGTGGATCTCAACACTCTTAATATAATTTGATTGGGTTTAATGATGATTACTTTTAATTGGGATTGAGTTGGGTGAACCTTCTCAATGTTTAACAACCACCATGATAGTTAAATAAAATTTATTCCTTTGCAGCAGGGAAAAATTGGCTTTTCGCAGAATTCTTAACCTTACAGCCTCCACTAGCCATATATGCATGTAGTGATAGCATTATTCTGTTCATTACTCTCTTGTGTTACATTGCCAGCATATTCTATGTGCTGACCCGTTTTCGGGCTGCAAGGTATCATGTTGTAGACTTTTTAGACGACGAGTAAGGATCCTTAGGTCGTGGTCTTTCACTCAGTGATGTCATTGGAGTTGATGGACTCACTTTATCTTCCAAGCCTTTCGCTGTTATCGTATTAGATGGCCTTAAGCCATATTTATTGTAATAAGTTGTCTTTTGAGACATTCAATGTAATAGGTGTGTGATTGCTACTCTGTTATAAATCCTTCGAGTACTATGTGTCTCAGCATTACCGATCCAGGGATGACACTTATGCACAGAGATCAGACTATTTGAGGTCTGGTCTCTACAATCTCGTTATTAGTAAGTCTCCTTACTCGTTCTGTAATACATCATCTCATAACTAACTCATTAGTCCCTGTGCTTGCAAAGCTTATTGTGATGTGTATTACCGAGAGGGCCCACAAATATCTCTCCGATACTCGGAGTGACAAATCCAAATATCGATCTATGCCTACTCAACAAACACCTTCGGAGATACCTGTAGAGCATCTTTATAATCACCTAGTTACGTTGTGACGTTTGATAGCACACAAGGTATTCCTCCGGTATCCGGGAGTTGCATAATGTCATAGTCGAAGGAATATGTATTTGACATTAAGAAAGCAGTAGCAATAAACTAAACGATCAATATGCTAAGCTAATGGATGAGTCTTGTCCATCACATCATTCTCCTAATAATGTGATCCCATTATCGAATGACAACCCATGTCCATGTTAGGAAACCTTAATCATCTTTGATCAATGAGCTAGTCTAGTAGAGGCTTACTAGGGATACAGTATTTGTTTATGTATCCACACATGTATTTAAGTTTCCGGTCAATACAATTCTAGCATGAATAATAAACTTTTATCATGATTTATGAAATATAATAATAACCATTTTATTATTGCCTCTAGGGCATATTTCCATCCGTCTCCCACTTGCACTAGAGTCAATAATCTAGTTCACATGGCCATGTGATTAACACCCATAGTTCACATCGACATGTGACTAACACCCAAAGAGTTTACAAGAGTCAATAATCTAGTTCACATCGCCATGTGATTAAGACCCAAAGAGAACTAAGGTGTGATCATGTTTCGCTTGTGAGAGAAGTTTAGTCAATGGATCTGTCACATTCAGATCCGTGTGTATTTTGCAAATTTCTATGTCTACCATGCTCTGCATGGAGCTACTCTAGCTAATTGCTCCCACTTTCAATATGTATCCAGATTGATACTCATAGAGATCTGAACTGGTGTCAAAGCTTGCACCGACATAACTCTTTATGAGGAACACTTTATCAACTCCATAACCGACGAAAATATTTCCTTAGTTCTCTATTGGGTCTTAATCACATGGTTCAGTGATCTACTCCTGGATCACTATTGTACCCCCTTACCAAATTCATGGTAAGGTATACAATAGGTCTGGTACACAGCAAGGCATACTTCATAGAACCTATGGCTGAGGCATAGGGAATGACTTTCATTCTCTCTCTATCTTCTGCCATGGTCTGGCTTTGAGTCTTACTTAACTTCACACCTTGTAATTCAGGAAATAACCCTTTCTTTGACTGAGCCATTTTGGACTTCTTCAATACTTTATCAAGGTATGTGCTTTGTGAAAGTCCTATTAAGCGTCTTGATCTATCCCTTTAGATCTTGATGCCTAATGTATAAGCAGCTTCACCGAGGTCTTTCATTGAAAAATTCTTATTCAAGTATCCTTTTATGCTATCCAGAAATTCTATATCATTTCCGATCAACAATATGTCATCCACATATAATATCAGAAATGCTACAGAGCTCCCACTCACTTTCTTGTAAATACAGGCTTCACCATAAGTCTTTATAAAACGATATGCTTTGATCATTGTCAGTGTCAAAACCGGCGGATCTCGGGTAGGGGGTCCCGAACTGTGCGTCTAGGCCAGATGCTAACAGGAGGCAAGGGACACGAAGTTTTACCCAGGTTCAGGCCCTCTTGATGGAGGTAAAACCCTACGTCCTGCTTGATTAATATTGATGATATGGGTAGTACAAGAGTAGATCTACCATGAGATCGGAGAGGCTAAACCGTAGAAGCTAGCCTATCGTATGATTGTTGTTCTGTATGTTGTCCTACAGACTAAAACCCTCCGGTTTATATAGACACCGGAGAGGGTTAGGGTTACACAAAGTCGGTTACAATGGTAGGAGATCTACATATCCGTATCGCTAAGCTTGCCTTCCACGCCAAGGAAAGTCCCTTCCGGACACGGGACAAAGTCTTCAATCTTGTACCTTCATAGTCCAGGAGTCCGGCTGAAGGTATAGTCCGGCCATCCGGACACCCCCTAATCCAGGACTCCCTCAGTAGCCCCTGAACCAGGCTTCAATGACGACGAGTCCGGCGCGCAGATTGTCTTTGGCATTGCAAGGCGGGTTCCTCCTCCAAATACTTCATAGAAGATTTTGAACGCAAAGATAGTGTCTGGCTCTGCAAAATAAGTTTCCACATATTGCCATAGAGAGAATAATATTTACACAAATCAAATCTGCTGACGTATTCCGTAGTGTGACATCGCACCACGGCCAAGCCTTTATTCGAATCGTTTTATTGTCCCACCTCAGCGTGTCACGCGAGGCGATTTCCTTGGCACGTCTTGTTAAAGCAGAGATCGTGTCCCCTTATTCCGGGATTCTCATCAATACGGGCGTGGGTAACCCAACCGCTTCTAGGACTCCTAGACTATAGGCAAGTCCAAACGGCCACGGATAGGACGCTTGATATTCACCCTCTTTATAAAGGGACAAGGCTTTTACTCGTTTCCCTCCCGTGCTCAATCGAATCCTTCCCCCACCTCAAGCTCAAACACCCAAAGTTTAGGTCAGGTGCTCCGAACCTTCAATCATGTTCGGATCTAGCCTTCAAGGCCGATGGGTGCCTTCCTCCGTCACGGAAGAAGACATCAAAAAGTTGAGGGATGCCAGATATCTGACCGCCGAGGTCTTGCATCGGCTGCCTGCCCGAGGGCAGGCCGTCCCCTCCCCCAAACCCAACTTGAATGTCGTGTCCGTCTCCCACTTCCTCCGAGGTCTAGGCCTTGCTCTGGATCCTTTCGTCAGGGGTTTGATGTTTTATTACGGGCTAGATTTCCATGATCTAGCTCCGGACTCCTTTCTTCATATCACGACATTTATTGTCGTGTGTGAGGCCTTCCTCCGGGTTACCCCTCTCTTTGGCCTGTGGCTCAAGACCTTTGAAGTAAAGCCGAAGATGATCGAGGGGCAACATGCAGCGTGTGGAGGTGCCTCAATATGCAAGATGACGGGAGCTCCATGGCCCAAAGGTTCCATTCCAGAGGTGTCTGAATTGTGGCAACATGAGTGGTTCTACATCACGGCTCCTAGAAGTGCCAAGTGGGCGGCCGCCCCAGTTTTCTGCTCGGGCCCTCCACCACAACTGATGTCATGGATCAGCAGAGGTCTGAGCTAGGGTCCAGCCAAGGACGTGCCTATACTGCAAAGCCGCATTCGAGATCTCTTGAATGGAGATTTTAGTTTGGTTGCGGTAATACAAGTTATGCTGGTTCGTCAAGTCCAGCCTTGCAAACGCCGGCCCCTTCGCTTGTGGGAGTTCAATCCCGAGGGACCGCGTGTCATTCAAAATTTCCTTGGCCTGACGCACGAGGAGATGTACAAGTCATTCTTTGGACCTCAGGTAGAGTGTCCGGAAATTACCGAGGACGTGGGCCTGAGCAGTAACCGCGCCGCCGAACAGGTAAGGAATCTTCCGGCCGAACATATTATCTCTCACTTGTTACGAAGTTATTTCTGAGAGTTCGCTTTTTGACCAGGACTGTCTAACAAAGGCGAAGTTGATTCGGTGTTCGGCCCCCCTCCCTGAGGGTTTGGAGAATCCGGTATTGGAAAAGATGCTCCAGGTCGCACCTTGCCCGGAGCCCTTGAAGGAAGATACTGGGGAGGATAATACGGGCGGACGCGTGCCCCCAACGCTGCCCATTCTAACCGAGGGAGTGAGCGTCTCCATGAAGGAAGACGACCGGAGGAGGAAAAGGACTGCGTCCGGGGATTCAGAAGCCGAAGCATCCAAACGGGAGAAGAAGTCTCCCACAGAGGGTCCTACCTTGGGGGGTGCTTTTGTCGCACAAAGTCCGCGGGGGGATCAATTCTCCAGCGAGTCGTAAGTGACCCGAAATACTTTAATAGTACAGGTATGCCATCTTTTTCTTCTGAGAAAATAACCACCGCATATATTTTTGCAGTTCGGGCCTTAGCCCCTCTGAAATGAGCTCGTCTTCGGGGGATCTTCTTCCAGAGATGATGGAGAGCGAAACGCCTCCTACGGACTCCGCCACTCCGGAAGCGGGCGACCCCGAAGTGTCGTCGCAGAGGGCCTCTCCGAGTCCGGTGAGGCCAGAAGATAATCCCATTGACCCCCGAAGCTCCCAGTGTCCGGCTCCCGAAGAGAGCAGACAAAAGAGTCCGACACCGTCTGGTGTGCAATCGGATGTTCTGAGGGAGTTGGTGGGGCGAGCGGCCATCTCGGATGAACACCGTGTGCTGATGAATACGGTGATGGAGAGAATCTCGTCCGTCGAAAGCGGATTGCATGAAGCTTTTATGAGTCTACTGACAGGCTTTGAGGTACGTAAAATATTGTATGATAGTCCTGCACATGCTAGGTGTGCCCTATGTAGATAGTAGCCCCTGAGACTCTGGTTATTGTCGGAAACGACAACGAACAGAGGATCATATTCCCAGGTAATAACCATACTGCCTCTATGTGCAGGTGATGGAAGCTCCAGTGGCTAGCCGGACTAACGAGTTTGCTAATTTAAAACGGCAGTTGGATGCGGCCGACGCCGACATCGAGCTTGTTAACAAAAGGCTTGATGAGGCACAGAGTAAGTGTCATTATCTGGTAAACGCCACATAGTAAGAGCAGCATGATGCCAGTATCTTTAAAACGTTGTGACTGCAGAAGGAGCTGCCACTATTGAAGCCTTGTGGGCGGAACTTGCCCGAGCCAAGGAACAAGCGAGGTTTGGTAATGCGGCTGCTTTGAAGGCGGCCGAAGAGTTGAAAGCCGAGAAGGCCATGCATGGCGAGAGCCGGGATAAGATGGCCAAGATGGCCATAGAATTAAAAGCCGCCGCCGGCCATTGTTGGGTTCTTGAAAAGGAAAACCTAGCGAAGGCATCGGACCTTGAGAAGGCTGCTGCGACGAGGAAAGACATCCGCTCTGCTATGAGGGCGAAGAAGGAGGAGCTGCGGGAAGCCGGGGATATTGTAGCTGGGAAATCCTTTATGTTGCGGAGGAAGTTCGAAGATCCACGGTATGCCACTCTGGATCGGCTGTGAAGTTCGAAGAATGTGTATATGGATTTGGCAGCGAGCGCTGCCGATGCGGCCAAGTACTTCCAGGGTCAGACGGACCGTGAAGTAGACCAGCTGTTTTGGAGACAATTCCATTCTCCCGAGCGTCCGCTTTCATTGACTTACCAATTAGCTGAATGGGTCGAACTGAATAGGTTGTCCGGACTCGCCATGAGGTCTGTTGTGGATCAGCTATGGCCAGAAAGGCCAAAGCTGAACAGCTATTTCAGCTTGGTGCAGCAGTTCCTTGACGTGTTGCCGTGCATGAATGCGATGAAAAGGTCGGCGTGCATAGATGGCTCACGGATGGCCTTTGCTCGTGTTAAAGCATACTGGGCGGAGATGGATGCTACCACTGTTGCAGTGCGGGATTCGGCCATAGGCCGAAGGGCTGCTAAGCACTCGTTTGAACAAGTTCTTGAGGGTGCTCGTTTGATAGAGACCAAGTGCTCAAAAAATATTATGTTTGAGTGATATGTAATCTCATTATAAGCGAAATGCTTTTATAAATTTTTATAAGGCTATTTTTATACTTTTTCCTGAAAGTAATATGATGCCTCCTGGGCGGCCGTTTATGTATACATGTGTATAACCTGAAAGATTGCAGCCGTCGGCTTCGACCCCCACGCATATAATGCGGAGGTGCTCGCGAAAAACACGCGTTCACACTTTACCCAACGTCTTGGTCCTATTAAGGAGGTGATAGCGGAGCGAGCGAGGCAACCGGACTATAATGCTTTAACACTTTCACTTAGCCATAGGAGTTTGACAGTGGGGCTACTAGATAGCCCCTGGTGGCTCCGCACTCTCCCGATCCCGGGGTGCGTACATGCCTGGCCGGAAAACGGCCCTTCGTTAAGGCAGAGGAATTCTAACATTCCAATATGTCATCGAGTGGTTGACCAGTCTCACGCTATATCATGACAGTCAGTTTTCGGCTTTCTCTACTGAGGTGCTCGTCCGGATGAACCAGGGCACAATCGCAGTAGTTCTCCTGGTGCTACCTTCGCAGGTAAAGCGGAACGTAAGGCACCAAAACACAGGAGCCGGGCAAACCCAACATTTGTCCAAAGACAATGATTCGGAGCTGATGCATATAGGGCCAAACTCGCGACGCCGAACACTCCCTAAGGTATTCGGTCTTTGTGGTATAAACCGGGCCTAAATAATGGCCTTTGTAAGAAGCCCCTTGTGTCCAGGTACGTGCATTGTTCTGGCGTGGCCACATGCGAAGACGTCGGCATCCTTCTCAACGGTGGATATGTATCAACAAGAGATAGTAAAAAAGTTTTACGCAGGGTCTTAATCTAAAGAGAATCCTTGGAGCGGGTCCCTGCTGCACGTCTGCGCCTGTGTCTCTGTTGTGCCGTATCCTGGACGGGTATAGCACGATGATCGTCTATAAAAGAGAGGAATTTAGGTAAAAAAGTTGTGCAAAAATATAGTTTTTAACGAAACCATGTATAATTCAAGATGAGAAAAAATTGCCACTTGTTTGCGCGCGTTGAGCCCCTTATATTGACAAATAGGGGTGTGACCATTTATTCGGTATAAATAGCAGCGCCGGATTTGATTAGTTGTGTCTGAGGTCTGGACGACCTATTGGATGCTTTCGCTGGTCCGGGCGCCTTTAATGTGCGGCTGCCAAGGCAACATCACTCTCTTCGGCGCGCAGAGATCACTTGATATTTCCGTTCACTGAAATGATGCCACGTGGACCGGGCATCTTGAGTGTGAGGGAGGCGTTGTGTGGTATTGCATTAAAGCGAGTGAAAGCTTCGCGTCCGAGCAGTGCTTGATAGCCACTTTGGAACGGAGCGATGTGAAAGGTTAAATGCTCGCGGCGGAAGTTATCTGGGGAGCCGAATATAACTTGTAGTAGGAGGGAGCCCGTACAAGGAGCCCGTGGGCCTGGCGTTACTCCTTTAAAGGTAGTATTGCTATGGCGAATTTTTGTTGGGTCTAACCCCATCCCGCGGATTGTATCCTGATATATTAGGTTTAGACTGCTGCCACCGTCCATCAAGACTCGTGTGAAGTGATATCCGCCAATTACTGGGTCTAATACCAGGGCAGCCCATCCTGCGTGTCGGATACTTGCTGAGTAATCGCGATGGTCGAAAGTGATCGGTTGAGACGACCAGTGGCAGGACTTCGCGGTGACAGGCACTTGGGTATATTTTCCTGGGAGTGCCGCGTTGTTTTTTCCCTTGATCACGTGTAACACGTTTACTGTTTTGACTTCTGGTGGAAATTTCTTTTGTTCCCCGGTGTCTTTCTTGGGAGGCTCGTCCTCGTCTTCACTTGGTGTATCCTCCCCCTTGTGTACGGCGTTGAGTTTGCCGGACTGCTTGAAGACCCAACATTCTCTGTGGATATGATTAGCAGGTTTACCAGGGGTACTATGGATCTGACATACTTGGTCCAGAATTTTGTTGAGGCTGGACAGTTCATCCCTGGTGCCTTTAGAGGGCTGCTTTTGACCTGGCCGAGACCTTTTGAATCCAGCTTTTACTGCCGTGCCCTTCGTGTCGTCTTCTTTATTCCGGCGTTTGTTATTGCTGTTGCACCGTGATTTCCCGTTTCCATCTCTAACTTCAGATGTACTGGGGTCGCTGGTGCTGCATCTGGCTAGCCATCTGTGCTCACCTGCGCAAAAGCGGGTCATGAGGCTTGTTAATGCGGACATCGTTCTCGGCTTATTTTGGCCGAGATGTTCGGCGAGCCATTCGTCACGGACGCTATGCTTAAAAGCTGGCAAGGCTTCGGCGTCCGGACAGTCGACAATCTGGTTCTTTTTAGTAAGGAACCTGTTCCAAAGCTTTCAGGCTGACTCTCCGGGCTGTTGAGTTATATGACTCAAATCGTCCGCATCCGGAGGTCGGACATAAGTCCCTTGAAAATTTGCCCGAAAGGCGTCTCGAGCTCTTCCCAACTTCCAATGGAGCTTTCGGGGAGGCCTTTAAGCCAGTGACGAGCTTGCCCTTTGAGCTTGAGGGGTAAGTACTTGATGGCGTGGAGATCATCTCCTCGAGCCATATGGATATGAAGGATGTAGTCCTCAATCCAGACCCCAAGGTCTGTTGTTCCGTCGTATGTCTCTATGTTTACGGGTTTGAATCCCTCTGGAAATTCATGGTCCAGCACCTCATCGGTGAAACATAGGGGGTGTGCGGCACCCCTGTAGCTGGGTGTACCACGTTGTTCGGATGTTTGTTGTGTTGCATTGTATGCTGGGGCGCGCTTGCGTGGTCCATAGATGGATCTTGTTGCGCCGTCCTTTGGGTGCGAGCCCTCGCATGGGTCGCGTGTTGTATTGTGAGTGGCGTTGTATGCCGCTCTGTGTTGGTAGAGGGGTCGTTTATCTGGCCAGGTGGCTGCTTTGATATTTGGTTGTGGGGGGTCTGAGGCCTCCTCATCGAATTCAGGTAGCAGCTTCCGCTTTGGCTAGCTCTTGGAGGGGCGATTGTCGCCGTACCTCGCTGCTGTGTTGAGTATTTTACTCCAGCTAATTTGGAGTGTGTGTTGAGCAGCCTTGAGCCTTTGCTTCTGCTTTTTAAGACTCCTCGCCGTGGCAACAAGCCTTTTACGGGCATTCTGCTGCTTCGGGTGCCTGTCCGGTGTTATGTCGTCCGGACCATTATCCTTGATAGAATTTGTTTGTTCGGTTTGATTATCCGCATTGCCGCTGTCCGGCAGCGGTTCGCCCTGCTCCAGCGCTGGGTCTGTGTGATCGTTATTTCTGTCGAGGCGGTTGGGGCGGCGCTTGCGTCGCCGCTTTGACTGCTTCTCGAGGGAACAAGCCTTCGGTGCGTCCATCCGCTCCTCGTCGTCATCTTTTGGTGCGTCCACCATGTATACGTCATATGACGAGGTGGCTTTCCAGGGCCCAATAGGCGTTGGTTCTTCATCGTCTCTTTCATCGGCGTCCATACCATCGATGTCTTCGGAGTCGAAGTCGAGCATGTCGGTTAAATCGTCGACAGTGGCTACAAAGTGGGTGGTGGGTGGGCTTTGAGTTTCTTCATCGTCCGTATCCCAACCTTGCTGACCGTAGTCCGGCCAGGGCTCTCCTGATAAAGAGAGAGACTTTAGTGTCTTCAAAATATCGCCGAAAGGCGAGTGCTGAAATATGTCCACGGCAGTAAACTCCATGATCGGCGCCCAATCGGATTCGATCGGCAGGGGCGCGGAGGGTTCGGAGTCCGGCTCCTTGGAGTCACGAGTCTCGCGGAGTGTGGGGCTGGTGTTTGGCTCGATCGCCGTTGGGATTGCAGCCCCCGAGGCGGCGTCGAACCACCCATCCTCGATCAGCGCAGTTGGCTCTGAATTAAGGGTCAGAGCCAATGCGGGTGCGGCCTCTAGGGCACTGTTCGGCGGCAGAGCTAGATCATGCTCATCGTGACAGTGCGGCGCGCTCGGCAGTGGCTCGAATCCGTCGAAGATCATGTCCCCGCGGATGTCAACCGTGTAGTTTAAACTTCCAAATCTGACCTGACGGCCAGGGGCATAGCTTTCGAACTGCTCCAGATGCCCAAGTGAAGTGGCCCGCAGTGCGAAGCGCAGAAGATGAAGATCTGTCCGGGGAGGAAGGTCTCACCCTGGACTGCATCGCTATTGATGATCGTAGGAGCCATCAAGCCTAACGGCGACGACACAGAGGAACTCTTAATGAAAGCACCAATGTCGGTGTCAAAACCGACGGATCTCGGGTAGGGGGTCCTGAACTGTGCGTCTAGGCCGGATGGTAACAGGAGGCAAGGGACATGAAGTTTTACCCAGGTTCGGGCCCTCTTGATGGAGGTAAAACCCTATTTCCTGCTTGATTAATATTGATGATATGGGTAGTACAAGAGTAGATCTACCATGAGATCGGAGAGGCTAAACCCTAGAAGCTAGCCTATGGTATGATTGTTGTTCTATATGTTGTCCTACGGACTAAAACCCTCCGGTTTATATAGACACTGGAGAGGGTTAGGGTTACACAAAGTCGGTTACAATGGTAGGAGATCTACATATCCGTATCGCCAAGCTTGCCTTCCACGCCAAGGAAAGTCCCTTCCGGACACGGGACGAAGTCTTCAATCTTGTATCTTCATAGTCCAGGAGTCCGGCTGAAGGTATAGTCCGGCCATCCGGACACCCCCTAATCCAGGACTCCCTCAATCACCTTATCAAAGCGTACATTCCAACTCCGAGATGCTTGCACCAGTCCATAGATGAATCGCTGGAGTTTGCACACTTTGTTACCACCTTTAGGATCGACAAAACCTTTTGGTTGCATCATATACAACTCTTCTTTAAGAAATCCATCAAGGAATGCAGTTTTGATGTCCATTTGCCAGATTTCATAATTATAAAATGTGGCAATTGCTAACATGATTTGGAGTGACTTAAGAATCGCTACGTGTGAGAAGGTCTCATTGTAGTCAACCCCTAGACCTCGTTGAAAACCTTTCACGACAAGTCGAGCTTTGTAGATGGCGACATTACCATCAGCATTTGTCTTCTTCTTGAAGATTCATTTATTCTCAAGGGCTTGCTGATCATCGGGCAAGTCCACCAAAGTCCACACTTTGTTCTCATACATGGATCCTATCTCAGATTTGATGGCCTCAAGCCATTTATTGGAATCTGGGCTCGTCATACCTTCTTCATAGTTCATAGGTTCACCATGGTCTAATAACATGACTTCCAGGATAGAATTACCATACCACTCTGGTGCGGAATGTGTTCTGTTGGACCTACGAGGTCCAGTAGTAACTTGATCTAAAGTTTCATGATCATCATCATTTGTTTCCTCTCTAGTTCGTGTAGGCATCACGGGAACAGATTTCTCTGATGTGCTACTTCCCAAATTGAGAGAAGGTACAATTACCTCATCAAGTTCTACTTTCCTCCCACTCACTTCTTTCGAGAGAAACTCCTTCTCTGGAAAGAAACCATTCTTGACAACAAAGATCATGCCTTCGGATCTATGGTAGAAGGTGTACCCAATTGTTTCCTTAGGGTATCCTATGAAGAAGCACTTCTCCAATTTTGGTTCGAGCTTAGCAGGATGAAGCCTTTTGACATACGTTTCGCAACGCCAAACA
Organism: Triticum urartu; assembly: GCF_003073215.2. Classification (NCBI taxonomy): domain Eukaryota; kingdom Viridiplantae; phylum Streptophyta; class Magnoliopsida; order Poales; family Poaceae; genus Triticum; species Triticum urartu. The sequence goes on along the minus strand of NC_053027.1, from coordinate 420,002,721 downwards.
TTAAGAAATGACAGCTTAGGTTTCTTGCCAAATCATAGTTCATACGGTGTTGTCTCAACGGATTTAGACGGTGCCCTATTTAACATGAATGCGGCTGTCTCTAATGCATAACCCCAAAACTGTGGTGGTAAATGGGTAAGAGACATCATAGATCACACTATGGTGTTCCAGGTGTTCAGACACACCATTACACTTTGGTGGTTACGACGTTCAGACACACCGTTACACTTTGCTGTTCTAGGTGGCGTGAGTTGTGAAACAATTCCACATTGTTTTAAATGAAGGCCAAACTCCTAACTCAAATATTCGCCTACGCGATCAGATCGTAGAAACTTTATTTTCTTGTTACGACGATTCTCCAGTTCACTCTGAAACTCTTCGTACTTTTCAAATGTTTCAGACTTGTGTTTCATCAAGTAGATATACCCATACCTACTCAAATCATCTATGAAGGTCAGAAAATAATGGTACCCGCCGCGTGCCTCAACACTCATCGGACCGCATACATCGGTATGTATTATTTACAAGAAGTCATTAGCTCGCTCCATTTTTCCGGAGAATGGAGTTTTAGTCATCTTGCCCGTGAGGCATGGTTCGCAAGTATCAAATGATTCATAATAAAGTGATTCCAAAAGTCCATCCGCATGGAGTTTCTTCATGCGCTTTACAACAATATGACCTAAACGACAGTGCCACAAATATGTTGCACCATCATTATCACTTACGCTGCATCTTTTGGCATCAATATTATGAATATGTGTATCACTACGATTGAGATTCAATAAATCATTCACATTGGGTGTATGACCATAGAAGGTTTTATTCATGTAAACCGAACAACAATTATTCTCTGACTTAAATGAATAATCGTATTGCGATAAACATGATCTAATCATATTCATGCTCAACACAAACACCAAATAACATTTATTTAGGTTCAACACTAATCCTTAAGGTAGAGGGAGCATGCGATGGTGATCGTATCAACCTAGGAATCACTTCCAACACACATCGTCACCTCAGCTTTAACTAGTCTCTGTTCATTCTGCAACTCCTATTTCGAGTTACTAATTTTATCAACTGAACTGGTATCAAAAACCCAGGGGATACTAACACTAGTAAGGTACACATCAATAACATGTATATCAAATATACCTTTGTTCACTTTCCCATCCTTCTTATCCTCCAAGTATTGGGGTAGTTCCGCTTCTAGTGACAATTTCCTTTGAACTAGAAGCACTCAGTTTCAGGCTTGGGTCAAGCTTTGGGCTCCTTCATGTGAGCGGCAACTTGCTTGCCATTCTTCTTGAAGTTCCCTTTCTTTCCCTTGCCCTTTTATTTGAAACTAGTGGTCTTGTCAACCATCAACAGTTGATGCTCTTTCTTGATTTCTACCTTCGCCAATTTTAGCATTGCGAAAAGCTCGAGAATCGTTTTTATCATCCCTTGCATATTATAGTTCATCATGAAGTTCTAGTAGCTTGGTGATGGTGACTAGAGAACTGTATCAATCACTATCTTATATGGAAGATTAACTCCCACTTGATTCATGCGATTGTAGTACTCAAACATTCTGAGCACATGCTCACTGGCTGAGCTATTCTCCTCCATATTTTAGGCAAAGTACTTGTCAGAGGTCTCATACCTCTCGACACGGGCATGAGTCTGAAATACCAATTTTCAGCTCTTGGAACATCCCATATGCTCCGTGGCGTTCAAAACGTTTTGAGGTCCCGGTTCTAAGCCGTAAAGCATGGCACACTAAACTATCAAGTAGTCATCATATCAAGTTTGCCAGACGTTCATAACGTCTGCATCTGCTCCTACAATAGGTCTATCACCTAGAGGTGCATCAAGGACATAATTCTTCTGTGCAGCAATGAGGATAGTCCTCAGATCACAGACCTAGTTTTGGATCATTGCTACTATCATCTTTCAACTAAGTTTTCTCTAGGAACAAATCAGAAATAAGGGAGCTATCACTACAAAAAAAAGACACATTCATGACATTTTGGGCCGAACGAAATTTTTTCTGTCATACATATGACACTTCTATGACGATAATTGTGACAAACCCCGGTATCATCATAGATGTGGTGGGCTCCTACTTCTACGAGAAAAAATCATGACAGAAAATGGGCTTTTCGTCCTGGGTGGGCCGGAGACGCATCTACATGACATTCTTTGGTCCGTCCATGAGGGAAAAAACCGTGGTAGAAGCGAGGGCGAGGAAAATTTCAGGGAGTTCCCAGTTACGGTGGGAGGTCGGGGGCCGAGCGATGCACGTTTCTCTCATACACGTATGCGCGTGTGTGAGAGGCATTGTCTCTAACAGAATCCGAGCGAGGCGTTGGGCTCTAACTGAACCCGAGCGATTGCCCTGTAGGCAATGCGTTACTAACCCGTGGATGCTGCTAACTGAGGCCGATCGATGCTGCCTCTGGGATGAACAGGGAGCATTGCGGGGGGGGGGGGGGGGGGGGGGGGGGGGGGGGGGGGGGTTTGGATGAACAGTGAGCGGTGGCGTTGCCTCTAGATGAACAGGACCCCGTGGTGTGGAGGGCTGGATGAACAGTAGATGGTGGAGGGGTGCCCATGGAGGGGTGGTTGAATAGGACCCCGTGGTGTGGAGGGCTGGATGAATAGTAGACGGTGGAGGGGTGCTTGTGGAGGGGTGGTTGAACAGTAGCTGGTGGAGTAGCGCGCGGTGGAGGCTGGATGAACAGGAGCCCGTGGAGGCTGGAGGAGGTCAACGGTAGCCCGTGGAGGCTGGAGGAGGTCGACGGTGGAGATGAATAGTATCCCGTGGAGTCCCGTTTTGCGGTACGCCACAGCCCTCCCGATGAATAGGACCCGCGTTTCGACCATAGGACGTCCGTTTCGTCTGTTTTGCGGTACGCCACACCCCTCCCGATCAACAGGACCCCTGTTTCGACTGTAGGAGGTCCGTTTTGTCCGTTTTGCGGTATGACACACCCCTCCCAATCAACAGGACCCCCGTTTCGACCGTAGGATGTCCGTTTCGTCCGTTTTGCGGTACGCCAGACCCCTCCCGATGAACAGGATCCCGTTTCGAACGTGGCTGGTCGAACACAAGGCCGTTTCCTCTGTTCTGCGGTACGCCAGGCCTCGTTTCCATCGCCTGTTCCGTCCAAGCCCTCCCGATGAACATGACCACGCATTCCGTTCCGACCCGGCCGATTGGCTCCCAAGCGTTTCGTTGCCTCCTGATGAACACGACGCATTCCGTTGCCTCCCCATGAACACGACGACGACGCTATTTCTTCGTTCCGACCCAGCCATGTCAATGAGCCCTAGCCGTACGTATGCGCGAGAAGGCGTTCGAGACCCCGCCCGTATGTACACATACGTGGCCGTATTTTCTTTCTTGCACCCTGACCGCTGTACGTACGTGTACATGCTACGTGCGCACCTCTACTACGACACGTGTGTGCCTCTACATCCACCAGTATATATGTACGTACACGTTCGCGACCAGAATGACAACGCTACGTATGCTTCGACCAGGTGGGTCCCGACTGTCAGGCACTTCCTTGCGTGCGAAGGTGTAGCTGGTGGGCCCCAGCAGTCAGGGGGGCGAATCGTTTTGTTTTTTTGCCCGGACGCACTTCCTTGCGTGCAAAGGTGTAGCTGGTGGGTCCCAGCAGTCAGGGAGGAAACGTTTTTTTCGTGAAATACGGTGGCCCGTCCGATGGGTCATTGTTGTTAGGTGGAGGAATAATTATTTTGCGCGTAATAAGGAGGCACTTGCTTGCTGCGGCCGTGGACCCAGCTGTCAGCGTCTCCACACATAGTACTCTTCCGATATAAGTCGGTCGTTGACCACATTAACCACGCCGCACCGAGAGCACCACGGCGGTGGACGACAGCGAGGCCTAGGAAGGGGACGAAATGGAGGCAGGGAAGACTCGGCAGTTGTTTCCCACGCGGAGGGGAGTACGACTGTACGAGGGTTTACTGGTTCGTCTGTCGTCGCCGGAGAATAACAGCAGGTGTGGGTGAGTAGAGGGATGGCTAGGCCAGCGATGGGAGTACGGAGGGGCGGTGAGGCCTGCGCGGTAGCACAGCCGGCCGTGGGGAGGAGGGAGCAGGCAGTCCCGCCGGCGCTTGTTTGAGCGGCTGGAGCAGGAAGAGCAGAGATTGAAGAAGCACGACGACCGTTGGATGGACATCCAATAGTCAGTGCTTGTGCGTCAACCTTTTTTTAGAAAGCCTCAAATCTATGGAAAACAACATACAGCCCATCTGCCATTATTTCTAATAATTTACAGCCCATTTGCTAATTTTTAAGGTTGTTTTGGAGCCCATATTCTTTTTGTTAGCAGTACAGCCCATATTGTGGCCACGGTTAAAAAATTATACGAAATTTTGCATATTTCAGTGCGGTCTGAACTGTTTTTAATCCTGAAATTTTGACTCACATTCAAACTGATTTTAAAAATAAATGTATATGAATATAAAATCCAACAAATTCTCCACGCATAAAAATTAATGTGATTTAAAATCTTGAAATGAAAAAATATATATTTGAAACTAATTATCGGTTTGATGTGTTTTAAAAATGTACAGCCCATTTCTCATTACTGATGGGCCATTTTCTCGGCCAGCCGAATGAAAGCTCTCCTTGTCTTGAAAGATTTGCAGCCCAACAGGCCTGACAAAGCGACTTACTTGTCAAATCACAAAAAAACTGGGCTGTGGCCGTGGACCCAGCTGTCAGGCTCTCCATGTATAGTACTCTTCCTATGGAAGTCGTTCCTTAACCATGTTGACCACGCCGCGGGGAGAGCACCACGGCGGTGGACGACGGCGAGGCCTAGAAAGGGGACGACGCGGAGCCGGGGAAGACGCGGTAGTGGAATCCCACGCTGGGAGGAGTATGAGGGTTCACTAGTTCGGCTGTGGTGTGAGGCTGCCGTCACCGCAGGGCCTGGCCAGCGGTGGGAATAGTAGGGGGCGGTGAGGCCTATGCGGCAGCACAGCCGGCCACGGGAGGCAGGAGCATGCGGCATGACCGGCGCTGCTTTGGGCGGCTGGAGCAAGAAGACCAGAGGTTGAAGAAGCACTATGGCCGTTGGATGGACATCGTACGGTCACTGGAGCTAGAATCGTTCATATTGACTAAGTTGAGAAAGCCCTTCGTCCCCGTCAACTTAGTAGGCCCACAAGTCAGCCTCCCACAAAGGTGGGACCTAGCTAGCCGGGGGAGTATTCATTTCTTTGTGCGTAATAAGGAGGCACTTCCCATGGGTCCGAGCTAACAGCGGGGGGAACTTTTTTTCACGAAATACGGTGGCCCGTCCAATGGGTCCCAGCAGTCAGGCGGAAACAATTTTTTCGCAAAATACTGGTGGCCCATCCGGTGTGTCCCTGCTGTCAGGTGGAGGAATAATTATTTTCCGCGTAATAAGGAGGCACTTCCTTGCGGCTGCCATGGACCCAGCTATCAGCCTCTCCACGTACAGTACTCTTCCGATGGAAGTCGGTCGTTGACCACATTGACCACGACGCACCGAGAGCACCACAGCGGTGGATGATGGCGAGGCCTAGGAAGGGGATGACACGGAGCTGGGCAAGACGCGACAGTGGATGCCCATGCAGAGAGGAGTACGAACGTTCACTAGTTCGGCTGCTGTGTGAGGCTGTCGTCGCCGCAGAATAACAGGGGGTGTGGGTGAGTGGAGGGATGGCCTGGCCAGTGGTGGGAGTAGTATGGGGGCGGTGAGGCCTCCGCGGTAGCACAGCCGGCCACGGGAGGCAGGAGTAGGCGGCACGACCAGCGCTGCTTTGGGCGGCTAGAGCAAGAAGACCAGAGGTTGAAGAAGCACTATGGTCGTTGGATGGACATCATACGGTCACTGGAGTATTGACTAAGTTGACAAAGCCATCCGTCCCCGTCAACTTAGTAGGCCCACAAGTCAGCCGAACAATATGGTGGGTCCCAGCTAGCACAGGGGAATTCGTTTTTTCGGCGTAATTAGGAGGAACTTCCTTGCGTGCGAAGATATAGCTGGTGGGTCCGACCTGTCATCGGGGGGAACAATTTTTCGCTAAATACAAAGGCCCTTCCTGTGGGTCCTAGCTGTCAGGTGGAGGAAACATTATTTTGCGCATAATAAGGAGGCATTTCCTTGCGTGCGGCCGTGGACCCAGCTGTCAGCCTCTCCACGTACAGTCCAGTTCTGATGGATGTCGTTCATTGACCACGTTGACCAGGCCGCGCCGAGAGCACCAGGGCGGTGCACGACGGCGAGGCCTAGGAAGGGAACGACACGGAGCCAGGGAATACTCGGTAGTTGTTTCCCACGCGGAGGAGTGCGAGGGTTTACTGGTTCGTCTGCCGTCGCCGGAGAATAACAACATGTGTGGGTGAGTAGAGGGATGGCTAGGCCAGCGATGGGAGTACGGTGGGGCCGTGAGGCCTGCGCGGCAGCATAGCCGGCTGTGGGAGGAGGGAGCAGGCAGTACCGCCGGCTCTTGTTTGAGCGGCTGGAGCATGAAGAGGAGAGATTGAAAAAGCACGACAGCCATTGGATGGACATCCAACACTCACTGCTCTCGTGTGTTGACTAAGTTGACAGGGTGTTGCGTCTGTGTCAACCTTTTTTTAAGAAAGCATACGCGCCAACCTGTAGTAGGCGCACAAGCCAACCTCAAATCTGTGGAAAACAGCATACAACCCATCTGCCATTATTTCTAATAATGTACAGCCCATTTGCTAATTCTAAAGAATTTTTTTGGAGCCCATCTTCTTTTTGTTAGCATTACACCCCATATTGTGGCCACGTTTAAAAAGTATACGAAATTTTGCATATTTCGGTGCGGTCAACTGTTTTTAATCCAGAAATATCGATTCACATTCAAACTATTTTGAAAAATAATTTATATAAATATAAAATCCAAATAATTGTCCAGGCATAAAAATCAATGGAATTTAAGATCTTGTAATGAAAAAAATTGAAACTAATTCCCGGTTTGATGTGTTTTAAAAATGTACAGCCCATTTCTGGGCAAACCGAATGAAACTCTCCTCGTCTTGAAAGATTTGCAGCCCAGCAGGGCTGATAAAGCAAGTAGGCCTTGTTTGGGTATTTCTGTTAAAAAAATAGAACTGGGCTAGCCAATTTCAGCAAGAAAAAAACACAACTGGGCTCGTGATGTGGTAAACATAAATAAAACCCTGGCTAGACGGGCCACAGCCCCGGCACAGCCCCGTTGTTACCCCGATCCGTCGCTAAAACTAGTATAAATAACAACTGCTTGTTCCTCAAAAAAACTGCGCGACTTGCTGGGTCCCGGGTGTCAGCCGCTCGTAGTGTAATTCTCTCGTTTATTGACTACATTGACAATGGCGTGAGCCCCAGATGTCCAACCATTAGGAGGAACCATATTTTTGGGCTTGTACTATAGAGGCACTTGCTTGCGTACTGCCATGACGCTGGTGGGTCCCTACTGTCATCCTCTCCACGTACAGTCATCTCCTTGTTCCTCTCGGTTGTTGATGACGTTGACAACGCAAAAGGGTGGCGCACCGCGCACGGCAATCGAACCAAGGCCGCAAGGCGGAGGACGACGACGAGGCCTCAGACGGAATGAACAGGAGTCATTGAAGATGTGCCGGTCCAGTCACAGGCAGAGGGGAGTACGAGGGTTGACTGGTTCGGGCGGAGGTGTGTGTTGGGGCTGACGTCGCTGGAGAATAACAGGAGGTGTGGGGAATAGAGGGAGGGATTGGCCAACGTTGGAGGGTATGTACGGTAGGGCAGCGGAGGCACAGCCAGCCATGGGAGGCGGAAGCAGGTGGAGCCGACGGGGTGGTTTGGTTTGGGCGGCTGGAGGAAGAAGAAGACAAGAGATAGAAGATACACGACAGATGTTGGATGTCAATCCAACGGCTGGCAGGCAGAATCGTTTGTTGACTGGCTAGTAAGTCGACACCACCTTGGATAGGCTATTTCCTCACGGGTCCCAAATGTCAGAATCCAAATCTGTCACGGTCATGCAGCCTTTCCTATGAAAATTTACAGCCCATTTGATGTGCTAGTTCGAAATAAGTTTGTGGGTGCTGGTGGGGGCTAATCACTTGGCTTCTTTAATGCACAGTGAGCTCAAGCAGCTGGCGAGAGTGATGTTATTTCCCTTGGTTGGGATTTGTTACAATATTTCACTCTAAATTAAACGAATGGCAAGCCATTTTCCTTGTTTCAAACAAAATATGACAGTCACAGCCGAGTTGAAAAAGGCAGGAATATGTAACTCCAGCTTACAAACTGTACAAAAGCACGAGGATTAATTGTTCATTAGGTTTACAAAAAAAACCAGATTGAAAAGGGCAACAACATCTAACTCCAGCACTATTTTCGGCAGTCATAGTCAAATGGATCAGTCAGGTCCATAGAATGAACATCCTGGGTCGTAAAATTTACAGTATTATGACCACAATATGTTGTAAATAGAAGCCCGGCACGTTTAGAAGCTCTTTTGCCCACCTAGAACTCATTTTTTTGCTCTTCGACATACCCATCTATCAATTCAGTAAATATATGGGCTTTTGAATTGATTTTACTATTTACTAGTGTGGATGGGCTGATTTGTCTTGGGCCCGGAGAAACAATTACTACTAGTACAGTGGAGACACTCTACAGCAACCCAGAAAAACAATTACTACTAGTATAGTGGAGACACTCTACCGCTTCTGGATCCTCCTAGGTCATTGAAACGTCTCCCTCTACTGAATGTTGTTATACTTTTGTTCACCGACATGCGGGCCATGCAGCGCGCGGGCCCAAATTCCATCCACCAAATTAGAAGGCAGTATGCAGGCGGAGAGTCACCCCGGTCGTAGAGCGGTAGTAACGAGCCGTCGTATCACAAAACCCCACCTCCCCGCAGTCTAAGTTTGACGGATGAAGCAACCATCATTTCACTCTTTGCTGAATCCCCTTCTCCCTCACCGTCTTCAAGAAAGGCAACACTCGCATCTGCCACTGTTCTTCTCTCCGAACAAAGGGAAGGTAAGCGGATCCGTGATGTTGGTATATTTTCGTTCAGAGAAAAAAAGAACTTTTGCAAAGCAGTAACCGATCCTCACTCACTTTTTTGTTTCATTCTCATTGCGATTGTGTTTTCCTTTCAGTGATCTCCTAGTATTCGTCAGTTTCATGATGGACCAAGGAGAAGCAGGCAAAGATCTACCGATATTGGAGTAGACGCAGGAGGCTGATCCCCACGAGACGGAGAGCTCCAAGAAGATGGAGGCAACCACCGAGCCGACCCCAGATACGCTCACGGCCACTACTGAGATGGTCAACGCCCCGTTTGAGGTTACAGCCCCCGTGGCACTGCAGGAGCAATTTTCCCCCTTCGAGGATGTGTCCCCCCCCCCCGCTGAGCTGCCCAAGGTGATTTCATTCTTTGCCGATCTCGATTGTGGTTTTTCATCTAAGTATGTGGTGATTTTTTTTAGAAAAGGAAGTATGTGGTGATTAATAATGCAAAATTTTATTAGCTTCGATCCCATGCTATACATAGTGGTTTAAATAACTTGTGTTTCTTATACTAAAAAGTAATTCAGAATTTGTTTCTGTTTCAATTAGAGCCCTGATGCAGACAAGGATTGTGTGGTTGTACATGTAACTCGCTATGAGGCGGACGACCTGAATATACGCACTGGGAAAACAGAGTTCTTAGGCTGTTGGATCCTGGAAGCCATTTGCGGTTATACCAATGAAGAGTTGTATTCCAGCCTCACTGTTGTCAGGCGTGTTGTCCAGGGTGTACTGAAGCACAAGAAGTTCAAAGCTACCCCTTCGTTTGTGAGGCATACTATTCTTGTCAAGTTTACGCAGGAAGATGATGTGGCATGCCTCCACAAACAAGTTTATCAGTGGCAAGGCCACAAGGTTGTCTTCATGAAGGTTCACGGGATTGAGCTGGTGCGGGACGTCCTCGATGATGTTCATGGCAAGGTCCGTCTCGTGTCCAGCCCAAATTAGATCGAGGCATGAAATAGTTGCCCCAGCTAGTGTTTAATAGTAGCTTGGATTGTGTCTAATTATCCGAACCTTTCCTGTTATCGACCCCTCTGGGGCTAGCACTCTGTTTGAATCCGTCTATGGGAACTGCTCCTACTTTTGTGTGCCCGTGAATCATGTGAGAACCATCATAATTATTGCCGAAACAGATGTGTCCTCACAATTTTTTCATGAATATGGCATGGTAAGACATAAGTTGTCACAATTTATCATACGAGCAGTGTGTGTTTTGATGAAATAGAGCACTCGTTCGAGAACCGTGAGCCGACGTATACATAAGTACTTGTAAACACTGTTGGTGCTACCCCACTTGTAAGCAGTTCTGCAAAACACGGCACATTGGCTCAGCTCGCTTCAACACTAGGCTATCGACCAGCTAACTATCAACAATCTGCTGTCTGACATATAAGAAACTATGTACTTGTTACAGTGGTTCATGCAGTTAATTGAGGCCACAATGTAATAAATTCCAAACATTCACACGCTAGTCCAGCGCTCATGTGGAACACTCACATTAAACTCGTCATCATAAAAAACTTGAAAAGCATAAGTTAAGAAATTTTATACATCTCAATGATTCATAGAACATAACAAACATATACTAGTTCACAGCAAAAGACAAAGTTGTGAGAAGGTTTACAAATCAGGAAAAAATAAGCATGGCTTCTCTGAGCAAAGCGCCTCCCGGCAGGCTTAAATTTCCTGGAGTTCACTCTGGTTTTTTCTTGTTGCCACCATCTAGGGTTAGGTTCTCTCATTCCAGAATAACCAATTATAATTGTGGTCTCAGCTGGAATGTTGAACTGAACCATGCAGTGTACTGACCAGCTGAAATGCTTGTGCATTCCACTAAATTTAAGCACCGCTATTTGTAGAAATAAGCAAACCACAATGCCTCTTGTCCGCGCACCTGTCCAAAAAACCACCGTGCAGCCGTGCCAGCTAGTCCTCGATCCATGGATGAACTGGTAGAAAGTGTATTCCGGACTAGGATGCAATTGTTTTTGCTCGTGCCTGCACTGCAATCAGGAAGTAAAACGTACGAATCAGCTTCTTTTAGATTGCGTTGGTCAATCTACCTTAGTTACTACCAATGTAGGGATACCTTGAAGACGGGAGGTTAGACGACGGCAACAAGGGATAGCAATCTCACTTTGCGCAGTTGTACTAAAACTGAGGTGTGTGCTTTTGATTGCGCGGATAGAAATGATACGGAGATAGACATCCCGAAATGATATGGAGACAGATATCCCTGTTTGCGCAAATACGAAATACGGTTACTTAAACAGTGACACATATTACTACTTTCCCCCGTTTCCTCTTAGAACCAAGTCCTAGATTCATGCTACAGCTTTCCCACTTTCTTCCCTGTTTGAACCAACGCTTTGAGTCGACTGTATGAACTAGCTTTACTTCTAATAATAGTAGAAGTCTAGGTGGCTTTGGAACAGCGGACGGAAGTAAAAAAGGATCTGCATGAAGGGAGCTGGGGCAGTAGAGCAAGGCAGGTTTCGAAGGAATATATACCTGAGGGTCATCGGCATGTGGCAAAGACGGCGTTGGGAGGCCGCATCTTGGCCACAATACCGCAGGGAGGAAGAAGGGGTCGAAGGCCCTCCTGAGCCGGCGCTCTCTCGGAGAGAATGGCACGGCCGCCGATCGGGACGCGCGGGCAGCCGTTGGTCTCCTCCCTCGCCGCCGACGACAGCATGAACGATGCACCTACACCCCTGCCCCGGTCGAGGTTGTCCGGCCGGATTTGTGACCAGCCGTGAGCTGAGAGAGAGTGTGGCCACCTATGTGTTGCTTAGATCTAGAGAGCATGAGAGAGTGAACGAGAGGAACCCTAGTAAAGCAAGCGCTAAGGCTCCTGCTTTTATATATAGTGGAGTGATTTTGTTGTACCAGCTTCAAAAAATGCGCTCCTATGTGTACCCGCGAGTGGGTGTGAGAGAACTAGTGCGTGCGTGCACCGCTTCTCTTCGTGAGAGTACAATATACTATGCCCAAAGAACGTTCGCCGCAAGAGTAATAGTATAAGTGTGTGACGTGTGAGCTAAAATAAAATGTGCGCGCCGTCTTTTGTTTTTTAGAAGTTCTGAGTGTAGGGTGTGAAGACCACATATGTGCGTGACGTCTACCTGCAGATAGACGGTGGGTGCGACATGCGAGTCTGCGAGAGGACTCGGGAGAGTCGTGACTCGTGAGGGTGCGTGTGAGTGAGAGAGAGGGGGCACGTATCAATGCAATGCATGTGTCCGTAAATCATTATCCGACAGACGTTCGCCACAAGCCTTTTCCTGACGAACGCCGTAAGAACCGTTAGATCGGCATCCGACAGTGTCAGTTTGGCCATGTCATTTACCAGAACAGCCACTCCTCCTACACACAAATCTTCCACGTGAGTGTTAGCAACTGCCGTATGCTCCCTCCGTTCCGAAATGCAGTGCATATAGCTTTATTGAAAATTCGAACCTCGCAAACTTTTACCGAGTTTTCGTGTACCAAATTGCACATGTAGAATACCATGTATATATCATTTCATTCATCTTTGAGAGGTAACTATAAAGATGGGTGAGGAGTCTACAAAGAAAGACCATCGTATCACCCGCAGCAATTTCAAGCATCCTTTAGTGTCGAGGAATATCATAGGAACTCTATATGACATGATTTTTATAGGATTTTTTCCTTTAGAGCCAATTGGTTCATAGGAATAGATTCATATACTCCACATTTCAAAGGAAATAAAAATGATATCATTTCTATAGCTTTAGAGCCATTTGGTTCATATGAATGGATTCCTATACTCCCTTAATTTCAAAGGAAAATAAACATTAGCATATATTCAACAGAAAAGTTCCTATGATATGAACCAAATTACATCTCTTTTCTAATCCCTGCTCATAGGAATTGAGATACATGTCATCTCTAGATTCAATAGAAAAGTTCCTATGATGTGAACCAAATGACATCTCTTTTCCAATCCCTACTCATAGGAATTGAGATGCTCCATGTCATCTCTTTCCCTAAAACTTCCATGTATACATCTTCTATTCCTAAATAGATAGTACAACCCACTAGTAGCTTTTTTCCAAAACATGCAACTATGGCACAGAGCTATATAGTGTGCCAATAACTTTGAAAGATGGTCGATGGATGAAGCTAACCTGACAGTGCAGAGATAGGAAAATCCAAGCACTACTGGCCGTTGGATATCATCAACATTCCACCAGATCTGCCACATGTACAATTTAGAAGATTCCATGGTTGAACTTAAGCATAATGCACAAACCTCAAAACACAAGCACTTCTCCTTTGTTCTAGAATCTTCTATATCATAATTGATTATTATTTTTCTAAATGAATTGCCATTATTTGTTTTTTACTTTATGATTTACAATGCACAACCCCATGAATCTTAACATTTTTATTAAACTAATTGATTTTGAATGAGATGGACTATAAGAAATAAACGAACATCTACATCAAGCATATATGACTCAAAGCTTTACATGCTATAGTGTGTATTTATTCATAATTTGGTTTCGATCTCATGCGTTCAATACATGTGTACCTTACTAGTTTTGAGTAGAGTAGCAAATTTCACGCAGCCCCGGGTATATCAAAATGCAGGGCCCATGCATCATTGCCTTTCGGTCGAACCTACATCCACAATTTTTTGTACGTACTATATCTCCACTGGTCCCTGAACCCAAAATGTTGCCTCTTTCCCGTAAAACCAAGTGGGCCACACATATTTAAGGCGTCAAATCAAACCCGTTTACTACAACGTGGCCCCGCACGCCGTAGTACTCCTACAAACCCTACCGCCGCACTCATCATCGGTTTTCTTCAAGAGGACGAGGGAGAAGCCGATTTGTAGTGGAGGCTCTTTCAAAAAAAGGATCTGTAGTGGAGACCCCTACCCTAGGGTGCCCTAGGTAGCTGCCGCACACATCGTTGTTTTCTCTTTTCTTTATGCTCTTGCGCCCTAGAGTGAAATGATGGTTGCTTCGTCCGTCCAGCTTAATGCGGCAACGGTGGGGCTTTGTGATTTGACCCCTCATCGCTCATTTTCTACTACTGCGGCGCTACGACCGGGCTGCCTCCAATTCCAACCACTGCTCTGAACTGTAATTTGGTGCATCGCACATGGAACAAGACGGTGGATGAGCCACATGTCGGCCAAAGGGGTCCTATTAAGTGTGTCGCCATTTCGTGTGCAGACTGACCCTGCTTGAGTTGCTACGCCAACACGACAGGAGCAGCCTACCACCTGGTTTTGCTCCTTGGTGAATCCCGACAATATTGATCTAAAAAGATACGTGCTGAACTACCCTCTCTGTCTCGGTTTTTTTATTTTTAGGCGTATCGGTTTATAGGGCCTGCATGTAGTTCTATGTCATCCATTTGACTAGCTAAATATGAGTTACTATGTCACAAAAAGTATATCATTGGATTCTTAAGCGGATGTAGTTGTATTTAAAAGTCGAGGGCGGGGCTTTTCCAGCGCGGTAGGCGTGGCAGTTCCGCCAAGTCGGTTCGACAGAGACGCGATAATACGAGGGAGTAGGCTGCTGCAAATGTAGGGTTGTGTGATTTGACAGCGAGTTACTGCTGCACAGGTGGGGCCCTGTGATTTGACTTGCCATTATCATTTTAACTGCGGTGCTACGACCGGCGTGAGTCTCCCGATTCTTGACCACCTCCATAGAGGTGCCTCTCCCAATGCTCCACCATGTAGTAGAGGCTGGCTCTTGCATGAGAGCCCACTTCTCCACTTTTTCCTTGCCTCTCTTTCCTCCACATATGCAAAAATGCCATGTAAAGCGCACTATTGTACTTACTTTTACTTGCTCCTACAGGTGCTTAAGCTTGCCACATAGGCATAAAGTCCGATGTGGAAAGTTAATCAAGAAGAGAGAGACTAGTTTGGTGACCCAAGGAAGAAACGGTGCTAAGCGCGTGTACCTAGGTGAAAAGACAATTTTGAGTCTATAGCTAATTAAATGAAGCAAGCTTAGCAACACCATTTCATTGGAAGAGGTCACTCCTTGGCAAATGCAATAAATACTAGTACTCCCTGTGTCCCATAATATAAGAACGTTTTTGACACTACACTAGTGTCAAAAACGTTCTTATATTATGGGACGGAGGGAGTACGAAGAAATAGATAGAGAGGAGTAAAAAAATACAGTTATAGCCAACCTTATAGCCAACCTTGTTGTAGTATGAGTGACTAAGTGATGACTATGTTTGACATGCCAACATCAGATAGCCAAACGCACCGTGTTAAATCTCCAAGGGCGCGACCGCGCGAGCGACGCGACGGTCGTGGTAGGCGCGACCATGATACGGGCTGCTGGTAGCCCTTGGATCTGAGATCAAACGGTCGCATGCTAAGTTGCTGAAAATTTGCAGAATAACCCTCCAGGATAGGATATTCACCCATAGGTCTAGAATCACGCCATGCAACTGTTCGGTCTCAGATCCAAGGGCTCTTGGAAGCCCGTATCATGGGAGAATGGAAAGCCACTACCCTGTCGTTCGGACGCTGGTAGTTCGCTCCTACTCGTCCCCGCACGTCCTTCAATACTACGGCGGTTCACTCCTAGTCGTCCCGTCCATTCACATTACGACAGTTCCACTAATCCTAACCCTCCTCCCAAATCCATGGCATCCAAAATCTCCACAATCGGCGGTGAGTATAAGGTTAGAACCATCACCGGCGATGAGTTCGACGTCATCTACACCCGTTCTTACGCGATGGTGAAAGGATGCCTTTCTCGCTTCAGACGCATGTTCGAAAACTCAGATGATGAGTGGGTCGTTGGGCTAGATGTTGAGTACACCACAGTCCTAGGACGAAGAGAGGAAGAATCCTGCCATGATCCAGGTTTGCGTACATAACGTTTGCTTGGTCTACCACATATGCCATGCCGACGTTGAGTGCTAGGATTTTAAGAACTTCCTCAAGGACAAAACAGTGAAATACGTTACTGTAGACTTTAAGAACGACAAAGAAGTCCTGGGTCGGATAGGCCTCGCTGTAGGCAACCCCTTCGACCTCCAGAAAAATCAGCTGGTGCCCTCTCGTCAGCCTTCAATGCTGACCCTGGCAGGAGCCATGGTTCATCCTTCATACCGTAAACTGGAGAAACCTCATTACACGTTTCATCGTCATGCATGGCAGTGAAATGTACTAGATATAGACCACATCCACTACGCTGCAATGGATGGCTACCTTTGTTTAAATATCTACAAGGGTTGGATGAAGAGCAACAGCCAAGTGTGCGGTTCAAGCAAAGAAGTATCGGCCAAGAGGAAGAGGGACAAGGAAGAAGTCGAGGACGTGAACGAGGACTCCGAGTAAGGTGGCAGTGTCGTTGCTCATGGTGATTCTAAACTTCTAATGCAGTGTCTACCGGATTAGTTGCATTGTGTAATTTCAGGTGTGCTTAGTTTAATTTGAGGGGTGTGTTGTGCTGAGCCCCCAGCAGAACTATGTTATGTTTCTTCTCGTTACTTTAACTCTTTAGTATTTACATACTACTAGTATTTATTTAATAGAATTTAGCACCCCAATTAAGCACGTACAAGCTTTTTTAATAGTACTATATGCATAATTTGGCGACGAGCGCTCTCTATATGTACCACCTTTTTTTAATTTCAATTTTTGCTCCATGGCGCAATCCATCGATAGTACTACTATACAAAAGTATACATTTTTTGAAAGGCTATAGTACTGTTCATCACATATATAGACAGTTAAATTCTCAACCTATAATGACGTGCATGCCATGTAGTAAACCGATATGGAGGAAGTATAGTAAAAATGAGGTGATTTTACCGAGCGATCGGCGGGGAGCATGGCCTGTCATGCGGTCCCACGTGTCATGATGTACCAAGGTGATTGTCGGCGTTCTAGGAACGGGGGTCCCCAGACTTGCCTGCCTGCGGCCTGCGGCATGGCTCAAAGGGGGAACCAGCACGGCCCGTCTTCATCAACACAGACCCAAGACCCTCGCGAGGGGCCAGGCCTCGCGGGGCGGATGATACAGACTTCCTCAGGCACGGCCTCATCAAGCTGGCTCGCGAGGAGGCGGAGAGATCAAGGCGGGGTACCTCACGAGGTGCCCGTGACGCAAGCCATGACGACCAAAGGCACCAGGCGGGCGCAAGCCACGCAGTGTCCTCCTTTCCTCTTTGGTGCAAAGGGAGCAAGCGCAGGCGAGAGCATCAAGCAAAGGCACCCATTTCGGTGCAACGAGACCAAGACCAGTCCAACGGTAGGGAGGAAGTCATTGTGGAGCCCAAGCCAGCGTCACCACCAGAGCCTTTGGCAGGCGAGGACCAACTTTAGTCAGGATAAGTGTACCAGATGTTCCCCTTCAAAATGGCCAATTGTTGGCGGCCTTCCCGCTCAATATTTGGGAAGAGGCCCAGGGCCTTTGCCTATAAATAGGACTAGCCACCCCCAGGGTAGGAAAGGGAAAAAATCGGAGAGAGGATCGAGAAGAGAGAGAGAGAGAGAGAGAGAGAAGGGTGACTGAACTCCTCCTAGAAGTTCGTCGCCCCAGCCAAGAACAGACCCTCGTGAGGCTGTTCTTCTTTGTATTGCTCATCATCATCAGCCCAAGAGGCAATCCACCACACCACACACTGGAGTAGGGTATTACACCACAACGGTGGCCCGAACCAGTATAAACCCTATGTCTCTTGTGTCCTTCTTTCCATAGCTTAGATCTTAGCGAGGCGGAGGGGTGCAGGTATGTAGAAGGCGAAATCTCCGCGCGCACCCCAGTGTTCGAACCTCAAGGGTCTGCCGGAACCTGAAATCCGACATTTGGCGTGCCAGGTAGGGGTTTTGCCGGAATTCGTCTTCCACCACCCCGTTCTCCTCCGACCATCGCGTCCATGTCTGACGCTCGTCGGGCCCGCGCCGAGCGTCGGGCCGCTCTCGCCTCCCGCGTCACCCAGACGGCTCATGTCGGCGGGCGTCCTCGTCGTTCCCCATCACCTGCCGTCAATGCCGCCACCGGCCCGGCGGGGGACGAGTGGAAAGTGTCGTCTCAGCATCCGTCCGTGCGGCAAGACGGCCGCACCGCTACTCCCTCGCTCACCCTAATTGGTTCTTCGTCCCGCGCGCTCCGCGCACCCATGGAGGCTCGAGCTGCCCTCATCGCGGCAAACAAGCTCCTGCGCTACCGTCCCGTCGACGACGTCTATGAAGAATGGCTCGACCGCGTCGCCGAGCCCGTCTGCGCCACAGGGGGCTCTCTTGCGCTGTCCGTTCCGCTGCACCGCACCCCGCCCCGCGCGGGCGACGAAGCTCCGGCGGTGCCCCGGCCGCCTCCTCCTCAATAAGGCGCCATGGCTCCAAGGCGCGTGCCCCCTGGGCGGAACCCGCTCCATCAGGTGCCAGCACGGCAAGTGCAGAGCTGCCAAGAAGTCCCTCGCCCGCAAGAAGCTGCCCGGGCGCTCCCTGCTCCAGCACGTCGCGACCACGCTCCTGCTCCCGCACGCCAAGACCCCGCGCTGCTCCCAGCTGCAGCGCGTGGGGACATGCAAGACCAAGCTCTCCATCACCCAAGGCCTCCCATGGCCACAGCTGGCTGCTGTGCCTTCACCACCGAGCTACGCAGCGTCGCGTGGCCCGGCAAGTTCAAGCCAGACCTGCCTCCTCGTTACGACGGCACGGCCGACCCTGCGGAGTTCCTCCAGCTCTATGAGCTGGGCATCGAAGCTGCCAACGGAGACAAGAAGGTCATGGTGAACTGGTTTCCCATGGCGCTCAACGACGGGGCCCGCACCTAGCTCCTGAACCTGGCTCCAGGCACGATCTGCTCTTGGGACGAGATGCGCACCCGCTTCATCGCCAACTTCCAAGGTACTCGCGACCGGCCACCCGCCGTGAGCGACATGCGCCGCATCAAGCAACAACCCGGAGAGACCCTACAGAAGTACATCCATCGCTTCAACAACGCACTCCTCAAGATTCCCAAGGTGACCGAGGAGGCCATCATCTCAGCCTTCTCCGACGGCGTGCGCGATGTCAAGATGAAGGAGGAGCTGGCGATGCATGAAGACCTGTGCACCTCCTTGGAGTTGTTCAACTTAGCAACCAAGTGCGCCAGGGCTCAAGAAGGGCGTCTCTCCCTCCTTGAGCTGCCTGCCGCAGACCCAGAAGAGAAGAAGCCCAAGGCCAAGGATGTGAAGCGCAAGGGGGATGCCGTGCTCGCGGCAGAACCAGACACCAAGCGGGGCAGAGATCAGCCAGAACCTTCCAAGGGCAGTCGGTACTGTGTGTACCATGACCTCCACACCCACAACACCAATGAATGTCAAGAGCTCCGAGCCGTGCGAGAAGGAAGGATCGGCCGTCGCCCCGACCGCAGTGACCGGGGCTATAGTCGAGGAGGAGGAAGGAACGTAGGACGCTGGGAAGACCGCTGCCTGTGCCAAGGGTGGCGCGATAAACCTCGCGAGGATCGCTAGCAAGACCCGCCTCGCGATGGAGACTGGAGGGATCAGCCTCGCGAGGATCGCCCGCAAGGCAATGTAGGCCTCCCTCCGCTGCCACCGCAGCCAAGGAGAAACAAGGACCGCCATCAGGACGAGGGGGCTGGGGGCTTCCAGGAGCCGCGCATGGTCGCCTGCATCCTGGGCGGGGCTCAAGCCCCAGCCTCTCAACGCACCTTCAAGCAGTTCGCCCGTGAAGTGAATGCAGTCCTCCCCAAGCTCGAAGCCACGCGCCCTCTCAGTTGGTCGGCGTGTGCCATCACGTTCAGCTCAGCGGATCAGCTCAAGTGTGCGGCCACAGCTGGAGTCCTCCCAATGCTTTGTTCCCCAATCAGCAGCAACGTGGTGGTCACCAGGACCCTCATCGATGGCGGGGCAGGGCTCAACGTCCTGTCCGTGGAAACATTCAACAATCTCCAAGTGCCCTACAACCAGGTTCAGCCAACCAAGCCTTTCTCCGGAGTCACCGACGGCTCCACGGTCCCGATTGGGCAGGTCCGCCTCCCTGTCACCTTCGGGGCACGCGACAACTACCGCACCAAGCTCATCGACTTCGACATCGCCCACACTCGCCTGCCGTACAACGCCATCCTTGGGTACCCAGCGTTGGCTAAGTTCACGGCCGTAACTCACCACGGCTACAATGTCCTCAAGATGCCAGGAAGTGGCGAAGTCATCACGGTGCCCTGTGAAGAGAAGGACGCGGTGTGTTCCCTGGAATGAGCCCTTTAGGCCGCATCACTAGAAGACCCAGATCGCGGAAGCAAGGGGCTTCCCGAGACCGCCCCCAAGAAGAAGAAGACATCGTCCGGCCCGGCCCCTCAGGAGGCAGGCCCCTCAGGGCCCACGCCTGCCCAGGGGGAACCTCCTTCCATCGCATAGGAAAGCGCGCCCGGCGCCCTCCTCAGGCAGGGCTCGAGGGCTCTCCCCAGGAGGGCCACCGACCTGGCTAAGGTCACGAGGGAGGCGCTTGGGCGCCACATGGAGGCGTGTTTCGAAGCACGTTTCCCTCAAGAAGGAGTAAGGCAAGGAGAGCCAGACCCTTAGGAGTTCGTCAGCGAGGCCATTCAGGAGCTACAGGAGTCAAGAGTCATGAAAGGCGGCCGCCGCCTACCAGCTGTGGCTCCCCATCCAGGCGAGGATGGTGGGCTGCGCGTCTGCATCGACATACCAGGGCTCAATCGAGTCGCCTCTCTGGAGCGCCTCTGGCCCTCGCGAGTGGGGCGCTGCGAAGGTCCACCCCACAGCTACATTCGCATGCCTTACGGCTTGTCGAACGCGGCTGCCACATACAAGCGCCTCATGAGGGGTATCATGGAGGCTCAAGAGGCCAGGCGTTCCGCAGCCCTGGCGGAGATGGAGATGGTCCGCAAGGAGCCACCAGCGCCTCCGGAGCCTCCCGAGGCCCCTAGGCCTGGGGGCTCGTGAGGATCGGCTTCTGCAGCCCACCGAGTCTGCTACGCCAACACTCCTTCGTCCTCAACATCATCAGGTGTCATCTTTCAAGTTTCATTTCCAGCTGGGAGCGCCCCCCAGGGCTGCATTATTCCCAGGCCGCGTGGGTCCGTCCCTGCGGCATGTATCCCTTTTATTTCATGTTGTTAGCTTACCTTCTTGGGGGCGCCCCACGGGCTGCATCATCCCCCAAGTCGCTCGGGCCTGACGCAGTGATGTCCGCCTTCCCAGCATCTATTTGAATGAATCCACTCCTTCACGGCTAATGTGTTTGACCTAGTTGCCCGCTCAACTGATGCCAACTGACGAAGCTGCTCCCAAACAGCACGACGCTTGCGCATGGGTCCATCCCTGCAACGCCGACAAACCTGAATGGCTGAGCTCTGGTCGCGGCAGCCCCGCATGGCGCCACCTCGTCAAGCCTTCAGTGCCTCATCGCCCCCCGGAAGCAACCAACGGCTGACTGTCAATTGTCATGGCAACCCCTCGTTCTTTCTATGATGGGTCTACAGGGTCTCCTAAAGGAGTTGCGTCAGGCGAGGCCCTTGCGGTGTCTCCTTCACTCTCATCCGCGCGAACCGCTTGCACGTTAAAGGGGGGTGCCTGAGCATCGTGACTCAGGGCTCCTACTGGCTCTCCAGCCCTCACCCTCTGGCCTTGTCCACGGCATCGCGACCTGGCATACCAGCGACGGCTGAGACTCGCTCGAGGGCCGGGACCCGAGGACGTAGAGCAGAAAGGGGAGCAAAGGCGAGAGGGGAGGGACACGCGAGGACCTCGCCGAGCAACCTCACGCCTGCCGATGCACGGACCCGGCGACACACCAGAGAGCGGTCCCTGATTCTCGAGATAAGTCACCACCCGGAAGCACCAGCTACCGTGGCATCATCCCCGCACCTAATGCAATCCCGTGTTAGCGACGCCGCTCTCCTTTCTCACCGAACGACGGCTGCTTGAGCACCAAAGGGGACCTCCTAAGCATCGCGACTCAGGGGCTCTTACCGGACCCCGGGTCGCTCACGTCCTGGCCTTGACCACGGCATCGCGACCTGGCATACCAGCGACGGCTGAAGCCGCCTTGGGACTGGAACCTGTCAGCGCAGAGCACCAAGCCCTCGTGAGGTTCGAAAGGGAGAACTAAGCTAAGACGGAATGAGCAACTCGCACAGTTCTACGACAAGGGTTATATTAACAAAACAGGATCACAGGCACCTTACAAGCCCCCACGGGACGCGTCTTTGATTCCTCGCAGGAAACAGATCCTAAAAGGACGCTAACTACACGCGCCCCTGCAAAAGACGCCATCATGAACAGTGGGCCGTCAAGCACCGGCGCCAACCCCATCCAGATCAGAGTCGGCGACGGCCTGATGAGCCCGCCCCGCTCCAGGAGCGGCGCCGGCTCGGGGGCTCGTAGCTGTCGTCGCTCGTCTCCAGAGTCGTGAAGAGCTCGCCAGAGTCGCTGGAACCTCTGACGCCTCTGCCGCCTGAGGAGCAGCCAAGGGAGCGGTCGGCGGGCCCAGTCCTTGCCGTAGCAGGGTCCCGTCCACCTCTCCCAGGGCAGCACTCCAACCGGCGCCCGTTCGCATCGAAGACCTTGAAGAACATCACCGAAGCACCGTCGTACTCCAAGTGGATCGTGAAGGCGCCTCTTGTCCTGCAGAACCGGGCGATTTCGCTCCAACCTCGAGTCATGAAGACCTCGCCCGGGGCAACGACCGCGACCTCTCCCCCGGTCGCGAGGGCGCTGCAGCCAGTGTGCTACAGCCAAAGCTCCAGGAGCTCTCCATGCGGGATGATGGAGGCGAAGAAGGGAGGAAGGCGAATCCAGGACTGAGGAGGCATGGCGGCATGGAGCACGAACTCTCGGGAGGAGCCCTCGGTGTGGACCCCAGGGGGACGACCCACACCTTCGTGACCCGTCGGCGCCGACGGCGGCGCCGCCCGTGGCGATCGGCATCGACTCCTTCAGAGCCCTCGATGTGGGCATACAAGGGAAGCAGGAACCCTGGCGGTGGCCGCTCGCACCAGGGCCTCGACACCACCTGATGGGCCCCCTCGTCCCGGCCACGGAGGGCGAGCCGTTTCTTCGGCGGGAGCGGGTCTGGTTCCTCTCGGGGAGCCTTTCCCTTCTCTGCCGTCGAGAACCGGCGGATCGGAGACCTTGCAGCAAGACGGAGCACGGACCAAGAAGAAGGAGAAGCAAGAAGGGATGGACTAGAAGGGCGCGCGCCGTTCCGTACTTATAGCCGGCGAAGGCCAACCGCCGACCTCCACGATCATAGGTAATCATGACCCGCTTTGCATGCAGGGACTTGTCCAATCCGTGCAGTTGCCGAGGCGCCATGGGGAAGTGGAGGCGCTCATGTCCAATCAACCGCCACGTGGCGCCCAAGGCCGCAGGCTGCTAGGGCCCGCGGTGCTTTGCTCTTGCCCTTTCGCCTCCCTGCACGGCCAAGTCCGGGCGCGCCTTGGGCCCGAGGGCTACTGTCGGTGTTCTGGGAACGGGGGTCCCCAGACTTGCCTGCCTGCGGCCTGCGGCGTGGCTCAAAGGGGGGCCCAGCATGGCCCGTCTTCATCAACACAGACCCAAGACCCTCGCGAGGGGCCAGGCCTCGCGGGGCGGACGACACGGAGCTTCCTCAGGCACGGCCTCATTAGGCTGGCTCGCGAGGAGGCAGAGAGACAAGGCGGGGTACCTCACGAGGTGCCCGTGACGCAAGCCATGACGACCGAAGGCACCAGGCGGGCGCCAGCCGCGCAGTGTCCTCCTTTCCTCCTTGGTGCAAAGGGAGCAAGCGCAGGCGAGAGCATCAAGCAAAGGCACCTGTTTCTGTGCAACGAGACCAAGACCAGTCCAACGGCAGGGAGGAAGTCATTGTGGAGCCCAAGCCAGCGTCACCACCAGAGCCTTTGGCAGGCGAGGACCAACTTTAGTCAGGATAAGTGTACCAGATGTTCCCCTTCAAAATGGCCAATTGTTGGCGCCCTTCCCACTCAATATTTGGGAAGAGGCCCAGGGCCTTTGCCGATAAATAGGACTAGCCACCCCCAGGGTAGGAAAGGGAAAAAAATCGGAGAGAGGATCAAGAAGAGAGAGAGAGAGAAGGGTGACTGAACTCCTCCTAGCAGTTCGTCGCCCCAGCCAAGAACAGACCCTCACGAGGTTGTTCTTCCTTGTATTGCTCATCATCATCAGCCCAAGAGGCAATCCACCACACCACACACTGGAGTAGGGTATTACACCACAATGGTGGCCCGAACCAGTATAAACCCTGTGTCTCTTGTGCTGTTCTTTCCATAGCTTAGATCTTAGCGAGGCGGAGGGGTGCAGGTAGGTAGAAGGCAAAATCTCCGCGTGCACCCCAGTGTTCGAACCTCATGGGTCTGCCAGAACCCGAAATCCGACAGTGATGCGCGTCTCCCTCTTGAGGCAGAAGCAATACTACGTGGTTTGAGATGATGGCGAACCGAAGTGTGAAATAGTGGTTGCTTCGTCCGTCTGGGAAAGTGCGGCATTGTGATTTGACGTCTCATTGCTCATTACTACTATTGGGACGGTACGAGTGGGGTGCGTCCCCCCTGCTGTTCTGCACTGTTATTTGGTGCTTGACACGTCGACCCGGTTGCTATATGTCCCACATGTCAGCGACAGGAAGTACAGAATTCATGAGAGGGAGCGTCGACGGAGGAGTATACTACAGAATTCATGAAAGGGAGCGACTTAGTTTTGGAAAAATCTGTTTTTACGGAGTACGTACCCACTAGGGTTTATAGGGCTCATCTAAAAAACATTCGTTTTTCCATTTGAACGGAGTCTTGGTCATTTTGCCCATGAGGCATGTTTCGCACATGTCAAATGATTCATAATCAAGAGACTCCAAAAGTCCATCTGCATGGAGTTTCTTCATGTGTTTGACACCAATGTGACCAACGCGGCAGTGCCACAAGTATGTGGGACTATCATTATCAACCTTACACTTCTTGGTATTCACACTATGAATATGTGTAACATCACGTTCAAGATTAAACAAGAATAAACCATTGACCAGCGGGGCATGACCATAAAACATATCTCTCATATAAATGGAACAACCATTATTCTCGGATTTAAATGAGTAGCCATCTCGCATTAAACGAGATCCAGATACAATGTTCATGCTCAAAGATGGTGCTAAATAACAATTATTGAGGTTTAAAACTAATCTCATAGGTAAATGTAGAGGCAGCATGCCGACGGCGATCACATCGACCTTGGAATAATTCCTGACGCGCATCGTCACCTCGTCCTTCGCCAGTCTCCACTTATTCCACAACTCCTGTTTCGAGTTACAAATATGAGCAACTGCACCGGTATCAAATACCCAGGAGCTACTATGAGCGCTGGTTAGGTACACTTCAATAACATGTATACCACATATACCTTTGGTATTGGCAGCCTTCTTATCCGCTAAGTACTTGGGGCAGTTCCGCTTCCAGTGAACGTTTCCCTTGCAATAAAAGCACTCAGTCTCAGGCTTGGGTCCATTCTTTGGCTTCTTCCCGGCAGCTTGCTTACCAGGCGCGGCAACCCCCTTGCCGTCTTTCTTGAAGTTCTTTTTACCCTTGCCTTTCTTGAACTTAGTGATTTTATTCACCATCAACACTTGATGTTCCTTTTTGATCTCCACCTCCGCTGATTTCAGCATTGAATATACCTCAGGAATGGTCTTTTCCATCCCCTGCATATTGAAGTTCATCACAAAGCTCTTGTAGCTAGGTGGAAGTGACTGAAGGATTCTGTTAATGACTGCGTCATCTAGGAGATTGACTTCCATCTGAGACAAGCGGTTGTGCAACCCAGACATATTGAGTATGTGATCGCTGACAGAACTGTTCTCCTCCATCTTCCAACTGTAGAACTTGTCGGAGGCTTCATATCTTTCGACTCGGGCATGAGCTTGGAAAACCATTTTCAGCTCTTGGAACATCTCATATGCTCCGTGTTGCTCAAAACGCTTTTGGAGCCCCAGTTCTAAGCTGTAAAGCATGCTGCACTGAACCAGGGAGTAATCATCACTACGCGACTGCCAGGCGTTCGTAACATCTTGAGTTGCTGGGAAAATGGGCGCTTCACCTAGCGGTGCTTCAAGGACATATGCTTTCTTGGCAGCTATGAGGATAATCCTCAGGTTACGGACCCAGTCCGTGTAGTTGCTACCATCGTCTTTCAGCTTGGTTTTCTCTAGGAACGCGTTGAAGTTGAGGGCAACATTAGCGTGGGCCATTTGATCTACAAGACATATTGCAAAGTTTTAGACTATGTTCATGATAATTAAGTTCATCTAATCAAATTATTTAATGAACTCCCACTCAGATAGACATCCCTCAAGTCATCTAAGTGATACATGATCCGAGTCAACTAGGTCATGTTCGATCATCACGTGAGACGGACTAGTCAACATCGGTGAACATCTTCATTTTGATCTTATCTTGTATACAACTCATGTTCGACCTTTCGGTCTTCCGTGTTCCGAGGCCATGTCTGTACATGCTAGGCTCATCAAGTCAACCTAAGTGTATTGCGTGTGTCAATCTGGCTTACACCCGTTGTATGCGAGCGTTAGAACCTATCACACCCGATCATCACGTGGTGCTTCGGAACAATGGACCTTAGCAACGGTGCACAGTTAGGGGGAACACTTTCTTGAAATTATTGCGAGGGATCATCTTATTTAAGCTACCGTCCTTAGCAAATAAGATGTAAAAACATGATAAACATCACATGTAATCAAATAGTGACATGATATGGCCAATATCATTTTGCTCCTTTTGATCTCCATCTTCGGGGCGCCATGATCATCATCATCACCGGCATGACACCATGACCTCCATCATCATGATCTCCATCATCGTGTCTTCATGAAGTTATCTCGCCAACTATTACTTCTACTACTATGGCTAAAGGTTAGTGATAAAGTAAAGTAATTACATGACGTTTATGTTGACACGCATGTCATAAATAAATTCAGACAACTCCTATGGCTCCTGCCGGTTGTCAAACTCATCGACAAGCAAGTCGTGATTTCTATTACAAGAACATGATCAATGTCATACATAACATATATCATTCATCACATCCTTTTGACCATATCACATCACACGGCATATGCTGCAAGAACAAGTTAGACGTCCTCTAATTGTTGTTGCAAGTTTTTACGTGGCTGCTATAGGTTTCTAGCAAGAATGTTTCATACCTACGCCAAAACCAGAATGTGATATGCCAATTTCTATTTACCCTTCATAAGGACCCTTTTCATCAAATCCGATCCGACTAAAGTGGGAGAGACAGACACCCGCTAGCCACCTTACACAACTAGTGCATGTCAGTCGGTGGAACCAGTCTCACGTAAGAGTACGTGTAAGGTCGGTCCGGGCCGCTTCATCCCACGATGCTGCCGAATCAAGATAAGACTAGTAACGGCAAGTAAATTGAAAAAATCGACGCCCACAACAACTTGTGTTCTACTCGTGCATAGAAACTATGCATAGACCTAGCTCATCATGCCATTGTTGGGGATCGTTGCAGAAATTAAAAAAAATATACGCATCACCAAGATCAATCTATGGAGAGACTAGCAACGAGAGAGAGGGGAGTGTATCTTCATACCCTTGAAGATCGCGAAACGGATGCATTACAAGAACGCGGATGAAGGAGTCGTAGACGAAGCGATTCAGATCGCGGCTGAATCCGATCTAAGCACCAAACAACGTTGCCTCTGCGTTCAACACACGTGCAGCCCGGTGATGTCTCCCACGCCTTGATCCAGCAAGGAGAGAGGGAGAGGTTGGAGAAGACTCCGTCCATCAGCAGCACGATGGCGTGGTGGTGGTGGAGGAGCATGGCACTCCAGCAGGGCCTTGCCAAGCACAATGAGAGACGAGGAGGGAGAGGGGTAGGGCCGCGCCAAGAGAGAGGGAGACTCGTGTCTCTGGTAGCCCGAAAACCCCCACTATATATAGGGGGAGGGGAGGGGCTGCGCCCCCATATAGGGTTCCCCCCCAAGGGGTGGCGGCCAGCCCTAGATGCATCTAGGGGGGCGGCCAGAGGGGGAGAGAGGGGGCGCATCCTAGGTGGGCCTTAGGCCCATTTGAGCCTAGGGTTCCCCCTTCTCCCCTTCCCTGCGCCTTGGGCCTCTTGTAGGAGGCGCACCAGCCCACCTAGGGGCTGGTACCTTCCCACACTTGGCCCATGCAGGCCTCCGGGGCTGGTGGCCCCTCCCGGTGGACCCCCGAACCCTTGCGGTGGTCCCGGTACGTTACCGATAACGCCCAGAACACTTCCGGTGTCCAAAACAGGACTTCTCATATATAAATCTTTACCTTCGGACCATTCCGGAACTCCTCATGATGTCCGGGATCTCATACGGGACTCTGAACAACATTCGGTAACCATGTACTTCTATTCCCTATAACCCTAGCTTCATCGAACGTTAAGTGTGTAGACCCTATAGGTTCGGGAACCATGCAGACATGACCGAGACATCTCTCCGGTCAATAACCAACAGCGGGATCTGGATACCCATGTTGGATCCCACATGTTCCATGATGATCTCACCGGATGAACCACGATGTCAAGGATTCAATCAATCACGTATACGATTTCCTTTGTCTACCGGTATAGCACTTGCCCGAGATTCGATCGTCGGTATACCGATACCTTGTTCAATCTCGTTACGACAAGTCTCTTTAATTGTTCCGTAACACATCATCCTATGACCAACCCCTTAGTCACATTGAGCTCATTACGATGATGTCTTACCGAGTGGGCCCAGAGATACCTCTCCGTCATAGGGAGTGACAAATCCCAGTCTCGATTCGTGCCAACCCAACAGATACTTTCGGAGATACCGGTAGTGCACCTTTATAGCCACCCAATTACGTTGTGACAGTTGGCACACCCAAAGCATTCCTACGGTATCCGGGAGTTGCACAATCTCATGGTCTAAGGAAAAGATACTTGACATTAGAAAAGCTTTAGCTGACGAACTACACGATCTTGTGCTATGCTTAGGATTGGGTCTTGTCCATCACATCATTCTCGTAATGATGTGATCCCGTTATCAATGACATCCAATGTCCATGGTCAGGAAACCGTAACCATCTATTGATCAACGAGCTAGTCAACTAGAGGCTCACTAGGGACATGTTGTGGTCTATGTATTCACACACGTATTACGATTTCCGGATAACACAATTATAGCATGAACAATAGAAAATTATCATGAACAAGGAAATATAATAATAACCATTTTATTATTGCCTCCAGGGCATACTTCCAACATGGGTGTAGGCGTAATAAGAAAGGTTCTCGTCCTACGACTGTGCGAGCCACCGCGCCCGTGGGCGGGGGAGACGGCGTACTAAGCAAGCTTCTCCTCGTTCTGCGAGTTGACGGGACACATAAAAAGTAATACGTACGGAGAATCTCCAATGTATAGAGCCTTACCTCTAAGGTAGGCCCCACATGATTTGCCTCTTTTTTTAAATAATGCGTCAAGACGCAATTTGTGTGTTCACCCGTGGTACATGATCCTCCATCAAGTGGACTACCAGTACACATGTCAAATTACCACGTGGGATGCCTTTTCATACAGATATGAGCTCCACCGTATACCCGCGCGGGTGTGGTTGGGAAAGAGACGGGAGTACGTGCGCCATGTGTGCACCTCTTCTCTTCGTGCACGTCCCCCACCTATGTGGGTGTGTGTGAGAGAGATACAAACCTAGACAGCTCCCGTGTGCGTTCATGAGTGTTTTTTGTTAGGGCTGATTTCATGAAAGTATTTATGGGAATATGTGTCGATGATATCTCAAACAAAAATTTGACACATGCAATGTGTGTGAAATAGAGGCCTATCTATATCATATATAGAGGGGGTGATCCACGAGAAGAGAGGGAGGGGTCATAGATATCGATAGAGTCTAAGAGAGGATCAAGTGGGTGGGTGCGAGATCGATGAAGAGAGGCATCGAAATTGTGTGTGTGCAAGTCAAAGATATAGGGCGACTGACCTACCGGGACGTTAAAGGGAACAAGGCAAGTTTGTGTGTGGCAGGGAGACATGACTAGAGCGCTTGATGTATCGGCGTGTGTGGGGGGAGGGGGAGGCAAAGACCTAACTAGAGAGGTAGATCGACTCGTATATGTGTTGAGAAGGAGAGACCCAGCTATATCTTGACGGAGATCGATCGACATCCATACATAAGTGAAGGACAGGAAATAGGTTGGGCAGAGAGAGAGATAGAGAGATAGGTAGAGAGGGGTAGAGTGTTGGAGGGGTGGTGGAGTTGCTTCTCGAAGATGGTGGGAGAGGCCTACTAGACAAACTGAGGGTTGAACCGCAATATTATCAATAAGAGTGGGGATGTGTTTTGTGTGTGTGTGTGTGCGTGATAGATGTGTCGGGAGGCATGCATGGATGATGAAGGGGGGCCATGTGTTTGGTAAGAAGACCTAACTAGATCGCTAGATCAATTGTTGTGTGTCGGAGGAAGGGAGAGACATAACTAATGAGGTAGATCGATCGGCGCGTGGGGAATACGAGTTATAATGACGGATAGACAGAGAGAATAGATCTAGGAGGTGGTGCAAGAGGCCTACTTGCTAGATAGGTGAGATCGAAGAAAAGAGGGGCGAGAGTTTACACGTGTGTGGAACCGTATGACAGACACGAGGCATGGACACTGAAAGGAGGAGATGGAAGGTGCGTGTGTATGTGGTAGGCAGACATCGCTGAAGAGGTTTATCGATCGGTGTGTGTCGGAAAGAAGTTGTGGAGACCGTGGGAGAACGACCTAAAGAAAAAAAAAGAGAATGTGCGTGATGGATAGAATGCTGAGGGAGGGGGAGGGGGAGGAGGGCATGTGAATCCATGAGAGAAAGTTAGTGCTAGCTACAAAGGTTAGAGGATTGTGTGTGTAAGAGACTAACAAAGATCATAATTCAATATGAACGTGGATTCATATATTTGAATAGGAGATCATAGTGTTATAAACATATACATGCATGAATATAGCGATGATACGCGTGGTGTGGTTTTGGACATGTTATACCATAATGTGATAATGCGTGGCGTTTGCAACTCATAGCTAAATATCGAACAATCTAAACCATACTATACATTGAACAATCTAACATTTTATTTGAATTTGTGATAAGGTGTGCCGTTTGCAGATCACAACTATATATCGAACAATCTAAACCATACTATATATCGAACAATCTCACATTTTATTTGAACTTGTGATAATGTGTGGTGTTTTCAACTCACATCTAAATACTTGTAGGCGTAGGGCACCATACATTATGTGATAAACACATTATACATATGAGACATGGTTTCAATTATGAAGATCTAGCTAGAGCTTGAAATGTACTGTGATTTGAATTCAACATAAAGTGGATTCGAAAAATTGAGTTCGAGTTCATATAGTACACATAGTTCATATCTAACATGACAGTAATCATGTGGTGTGGTGTGAACATAATATACAAATGATGATTTAACTTAACAATAATAATGATTGTAGATCATATTAAAATAGAGAAACAAATTCAAATGGTTTAACATGACAACAATCATGATTGTACATTTTATTCAAATCGAGAAACAAATTCAAATTTGGTTCATATTGAAGCAGTAGTATACATGTTTGGAATGCACTAAAAACTTCATTTGAGTAGCAGATTGCATGCATTATACATGTAGTAAAATATTTTAATTGAACATAGCATGGATTCAAAGTTTTGAATGGCATTTGCAGTGGGAATTGATTTGGTACAGTACACGGGACTAGACTCTCTTGTGTGGTACGAATTGAATCCTTTTTGTTTTTTCATCGAGCGAAATGCGAATTGATTTGGTACAGTACATGTTAGGCTTGTCCGGAAATTTCAACACGTGCCTTGTTACCCCAAAATTTTAAGATATATCTTTGTCTTGTTGTGCTCTGAAAACTCCCTTCATCTCAACCCGCGCCTTGCTATCCCAAAATTAGAATAACCGCGAAAACTCCCACTTCCTGTGAAATCCCGACATGTGAAATGCACGTGATACCCCTGAACCTAAAGAACTGCCTAGCTCAAATCGCTGGGGGTACTTTCGTAACTTACCCCACATTGCAGACAAATGCGACCCTAAGCCATGGTCCCCCTCCCATCCCATCTTCCCACCCATTCGTACACCGAGGCCACAAAAACCAGCGAAGCCCCACACCCTCCTCCATCCACCACCCTGTCGGAGCCTCTTCCCGGACGACGTCGTCCACAGCAACACCTCGACGTCCAGCATAATCGTCGTCGATCTTGTCGTCCCGC
Source organism: Triticum urartu (assembly GCF_003073215.2). Classification (NCBI taxonomy): domain Eukaryota; kingdom Viridiplantae; phylum Streptophyta; class Magnoliopsida; order Poales; family Poaceae; genus Triticum; species Triticum urartu. Next base: position 419,970,331 of record NC_053027.1, on the reverse strand, counting down.
TAGTTTAGCCACTCTGTCCTCCACCTCCAAGGAGCTGCCACGACGTTCCCCTTGTCTTTCGCGCCACATCCATTCCCACACCGTCGTCTTCACTTGCACCACAAAAGAGCAGCATCATCACCGATTCCTCGGATGAAGTTGAGGCCTAATCCCGCGCCACCGAAAAGTTTCTACACTAATCGCCTCATTTTCTTCTTCATTCAATCTCACGGTGCTGCCGGTGCTCGGTCCCGAGCCGACATGGCGCGGCTCATCCACGGTGGTGTCGCCGGCCACTTCCTCCACGGCGTCGCTCCCCCGGCGGCGACATTTGCATCAGTAGGAGCTGCTGCTACTTTGGCTCTCGCTCGTGCTGCTGATCTGCTCTTGCTCTCGGTCCCCTGCCTGGTCTACTCTTGCTCTCGCTCTTGCTCTTGCTTGCGCTGCTGCTCTCGCTCTTGCTCCTACTTGCACTGCCGCTCTACTCTTGCGCGTGCTGCTACTACATGAGCAGCAGATCCTACTCTTGCTCGAGCCCCTGCGGCTGCTACCCGAGATGCTACTACAAGACCAGTTGCCCCAGCTCTCGCACGCGCTGCTGCTCCAGACGCTGCTGTGGCTACTGCTTTTCTACTACTAGTGCGTTCAGTTTCAACAGTAAAATTCCATTTCGACAGTTAAATTCAGTTTTGATAGTTGAAGTTAGTTTTGACAGTTACGTTCAGAGATGAGAGGCTGATGTATTTTACATCTAGCACTCTGTGGTTATGTATTCGCGTCATCTATTGGAGAATCTATTAGAATTCCACTCGGGTTAGCATTGTCTCTCTTGTCCTGCTTCAGCCTCGCTGTCGTACAACTCACCGGAGCTGCTCCAACGATGAAACCCTCCATCATAGCGGAGCAGTACCCCTGGCTCCATCTCCAGACGCCTAAGATGTTCTTCCCCTCCTTTGACATCCAAATCAGCTGGAGAATCCTCACCGACCAACCCAATCACGCTGAGATCGACATGGCTTCGCCAAAGAGGTTGTACACATTGTGCATCGCTTTTTTACTCTATATGTTATATATATATATATATATATATGTATGTATATTGTCCACTGAGCACACGTAGTAACGTGAAATACAATTAGTTTCTCCTACTATATGACAAGCAGTGAGGTACCAGGCAACTTAGCTATCCGTGATCGACTCTCTTGAATGACATCATTATTTATTTCTGTGCATTTGAGCTGTGCATTTGTAGATGGGCTTGGGAGTTGAGCTAGTAGGGCAGTGGCATGGGTCCAAAGTAGTAGAAGTGGCACAAAAATATTTTTTGAGTGTAGGATTTTCCCTGTTCAAGCCTGCCTACTATAATTTCCAGTCGTTGAAAGGAAATGTGAAGGAAAGAACATAGGAATTTGAAAGTTTCCTATGGTACTACTATTAATGGATTTGGTTCAAAGGAATGGAGCAAAGGAAAACTACAGGATTTGTTCCTTTAGTGTCTCTTTCAAAGAAAAACCGTAGGAATTTCAATATCCATTTGGCCCTCCTTTTCAAATTCCTATTCATGAAGAACAAGACTAAGTGATAGTAGCATAATAGCATTATAACTATACGTTTTCTTGTGGTTTACTTAATTTGACCATGCTTCTTTGCATTCCTGTGACCTTCCAATTCCTGTGAACCAAAAACCCAGATTGACAGAAATCATGTCATTTGAAATTCTTTGCACATGCATTCTTATCCTCTTACTGCGTATTTCCTATCCCTGTGTTGTTAGAATCCTCCACATCAAATGAGCCCTTACAGAATTACTTCTCTTACAGATAGTTGTCAAAGAAAACCTTGTGTGGTTTGTCCTACTCCTGTTGCGCCGTCGTTCACCCCAGCTCAGCTGCTCCAACGACAGAAGGGTCCACCATAGCAGGGATCCGGCCTCCAGTCTGTCTAGGAATCATACTCATTGTATGAAGAGATATCTGATTCTCGAGGTTGTCGGTTCTCAAGGTTGTCTTGGCAGCTCTTGCATCACCCACTGGTTTTCCTTCACTTGCATATCCAGTTAGGTTGTCGATTGTGTATAGTGAATTCTTCCTTGTGCGAAGGACGTGCATGAACTTGGAAGCATACTCATTGTATGAAGAGATATCTGATTCTCGAGGCATACCTTTGTTCTAACTGATTCTTATTTCTGACTTAACTATTTTAGACCTACCACTTGGAAACATTGTCATATGCTGACAACTCACTGTTTAATATCTTGTACCAGTGTCGTACTGAAGAAGACTGGGCAGCTTACGTTGGAAGCCATCGAGATATCATGCCGAGGAAGACTGGATGGCTTGTGCTCGAAGCTTTCGGCAGATATCTTGCCGAGGAAGGCTGTATACCGTACCTTAGAAGCTCCCCTCTTAAAGATTTGCTAGGGAAGACTCGGTACCTTATGCCAGAAGTTGTTGCAGTATCTTACTGAAGAAGATTGAGGAATCTTGCTTTGCACGCTTCATCGAGAAATATTGTGTTGCTTTTCTTTGCGAATGGGATGACATATATATATATATTCTTGACATTCCGGCTGTTGATTACTTGTTTGACAAGAATTGTCTGTTTGTCCTTGCTGAATTCATTGCATATCCAGACTAACTTCCGGATGTCGCATGCTTCAAAACTGACTCGTGGCAGAATCAATCATCGGGTACGGACCATACCTCTAGCTTCAAATGCACGGTTGGACTTGGATCCAATTTGGTTCTCCTGCTGATTTAATCATTGTTACAGTAAAGATGGATCTCTGACGGGTACTTGTTATCGAGAGTTTGAGCAAAATATGACTTGTATTCAGTCTGGATGTCTACAATACAATGTTGTCAGCTGAAAATCTCATTGCTTTTAACTGAGTTCCTTGGTGTATATATGTACTTCTCATGGCTTCTTCTGATCCGGTATCGGTTCATGAGCAATTTTCCATAAGGGGGTAACACCGAAGATTCAAATAAAGAAGCAAGAGAAAACGATCGATTGCAATAAAGCACACAACAAACAAGCTACAAAACTACTCCAGACAAGCACACACAAGCATAATACTAGAGCAAATGCACATGTACTACATGAAGGACTTCACCCTACGCTTGAGAAAACGCTCGGGGACTAAGAAAGAAGCTAAGGGACTAGTGAGTGGAACTGCAGAATCCGAAACTCTGGATGGACGAGGCGGATGGGTTGGAGAAGCTGGCGGAGACTTAGGTAAGGAAGCACCAAGCAATCTCCTAGCTTGAATGACGTCTCGGACTAACTTGGAAATAAGAAGACACTCGGCCGTCATGTAACAGAAAATGGCGAAGATAGTCGAGTCTTCTTGGGGGTTGACAGATGGGAACTTAATTCGCTTAGGATTCTCAACGATGGCGGGATAAAATTGATAAGCACGGTTCTCTTGCACCATGCTCTCTTGATGATGAAGACCGGCGATTCCTGCTGAGGGAGTCCTGGATTAGGGCGTCTTCGGACAGCCGGACTGTTGGACTATGAAGATAAAAGATTGAAGACTTCGTCCCATGTCCGGATGGGACTCTGCTTGGCGTGGAAGGCAAGCTAGCCAATACGGATATGGATATCTCCTCCTTTGTAACCGACCTTGTGTAACACTAGCCCTCTCCAGTGTCTATATAAACCGGAGGGTTTTAGTCCGTAGGACAAGATACAATCATACCATAGGCTAGCTTCTAGGGTTTAGCCTCTTTGATCTTGTGGTAGATCAACTCTTGTAATACTCATATCATCGAGAATAATCAAGCAGGACGTAGGGTTTTACCTCCATCAAGAGGGCCCGAACCTGGGTAAACATCGTGTCCCCTGCCTCCTTTTACCATCCGCCTTAGACGCATAGTTCGGGACCCCCTACCCGAGATCCGCCGGTTTTGACACCGACATTGGTTCTTTCATTGAGAGTTCCACTGTGTCGTCACCATAAGGCTTGATGGATCCTTCGATCATCGCTAGCGATGCGGTCCAGGGTGAGGCTTTCCTCCTCGGACAGATCTTCATATTCGGCGACTTTGCACTGTGGGCCAATTCGCTTGGCCATCTGGAGCAGATTGAGAGCTACGCCCCTGGCCATCATGTTAGATTTGGAAACTTGAACTACACGGCCGATATCCGCGGAGACTTGATCTTCGACGGATTCAAGCCCATGCCGGACGCGCCGCGCAGTCACGACGAGCAAGACGTAACTCTACCGTCGGACAGTGTTCGGGAGATCACATCCGTAGCTACTCCGGCCTTTAATCCGGAGCAAGTCGCGCCATCCGATAACGGATGGATGGACCCCGCCATGGAGGCCACACTCTCAGTGGCGATAGAGCTGGATACTGACTTCACCCCGTACGAGAGCCGTGTCGCCGAACCACTGGATTTATCCCTAGCCACGGACTCCGAGCCGCCTACATCTGTGCCTGTCGAAACCGACGGGGCACCGATCATGGAGTTCACCTCCGCAGATATCTTTCAGCACTCACCTTTCGGAGATGTGCTAAATTCATTAAGGCCTCTCTCCCTGTCAGGAGAACCCTGGCCGAACTATGTCCGGCTAGAATGGGATGTGGACGACGAAGAAATTCGTTGCCCACCCACCACCCACTTAGTAGCCACTGTCGATGACTTAACCGACGTGCTCGACTTCGACTCCGAAGACATCAAATGTTTGGACGACGATGCAGGAGACGAACAGGAACCACCGCCCACAGGGCGCTGGACCGCTACTTCGTCACATGACGTATACATGGTGGACACCCCCAAAGAAGCCAACAGCGATGAGACAGCGGAGGATGACATCTCCAAGAAGCAACCCAAGCGCCGACGTCAGCGGCGCCACTCTAAGTCCCGCCATAGCAAGAACAGCGACAATAATAGTCCATGCGACTCTGGGAGAGACGACAACTGCAACACCCCGGTGGCAGAACACGATCAAGACGCAAACTGCAAACATAGTACGGATCCGACGTCCGAACACGATGACGCCAAGGATAAGCCTCATCAATCCCCGTCTAGGGAAGAAAATAGTCCGGACGAAGATGCACCCATCATCCCAGAAACACACTTGGAGCAAGAGAACCTCCGCAGAAGGCTTATTGACACAGCGAGAAGCCTGAAGAAATAGAAGCAAAGGCTCAAGGTCGCACAAAATACGCTCAACAGCAAGTGGAACAAAGTAACAAAGTATGGTGGAAGTTACCATCCAAATAGCTATCCAAAGCGCAAGCTATTACCGGAATTCGACGATGAGGCCTTAGAGCCCATACAGCCGAAAAGCGATACGGCCAACCGGCCGGATCCACCACCCTGTGAACGCGATAGAGCGGCTAACAAAGTCACGCATAAGTCAACACACGATCTACGTGAGAACTTGCGTCAAAAATCTGGCACAACCAGATCTATCTATGGATCTAGGAAGCGCGCTACGATACACAACCACCACCGAATACTACAACCGTCCGAACACCATGGCGCATCCCAATACAAGGGTGCCGCACACCCCTTATGTTTTAGTGATGAGGTGCTGGATCACGAATTCCTAGAGGGATTCAAACCGGTGAACATAGAGGCATACGACGGAACCACAGACCCTGGAGTCTGGATAGAGGACTTCATCCTCCACATCCATATGGCTCATGGAGACGATCTCCATGCCATTAAATACTTGCCCCTCAAGCTTAAAGGGCCAGCTAGGCATTGGCTAAAAAGCCTCCCCAAAAACTCAATTGGAAGTTGGGAGGAGCTCGAGGATGCTTTCCGGGCCAATTTTCAAGGGACTTATGTCCGACCTCCGGATGCAGACGATTTAAGTCATATAATCCAACAGTCCGGAGAGTCTGCCCGAAAGCTTTGGAACAGGTTCCTCACCAAGAAGAACCAAATTGTCGACTGTCTGGACGCCGAAGCCTTAGCAGCTTTCAAACACAGCGTCCGAGACGAATGGCTAACTAGACACCTCGGTCAAGGAAAACCAAGAACAATGGCAGCCCTAACAAGCCTCATGACCCGCCTTTTGTGCGGGTGAGGACAGTTGGTTGGCCTGTAGCAGCACCAGCGACCCAAGCACATCCGAAGTCAGGGATGGCAATGGTAAACCACGATGCAACAAAAACAAGCGTCGAAATAAAGACGGTAGCCCAGATAACACGGCGGTAAACGCCGAATTCAGGGGCTCTCGACCAGGTCAGCGGAAAAAGCCTTTCAAAGGCAGCAGAGAAGGACAATCTGGGCTAAACAAAATTATTGACAAACTCTGTCAGATTCACGGCACCCCAGACAAACCTGCAAATCATACCCACAGAGAATGTTGGGTCTTCAAGCAGGCCGGTAAGCTAAACGCCGAACACAAAGGGGAAGAGACACCAAGCGAAGACGAGGATGAACCTTGCCAGCAAAGCGCCGGAGGACAGAAAAAGTTCCCACCAGAGGTTAAAACAGTAAACGTGATCCAGGTGACAAAGAGGAGAAGCAATCACGCACTCCGATGCACACGCGCCATAGAGCCCGTCACCCCTAGGCCCAACCCCTGGTCGGCCTGCCCGATCACTTTCAATCGCAGGGATCACGATACACATATCCGGCGCGAAGGACTGATGGCCTTGGTGTTAGACCCAACAATAAATGGGTACCATTTCACAAGGGTCCTCATGGACGGCGGCAGTGATCTAAATCTGATATATCAGGACATAGTCCGTAAAATGGGGATAGACCCGACACAAATAAGCCACAACAATACTACCTTCAAGGGAGTAATACCAGGCCAAGAGGCCCACTGCACGGGCTCTCTACTACTAGAGGTGGTATTCGGTTCTCCCGTTAACTTCCGGAGTGAAACGTTAACTTTTCGCATCGCTCCATTCCGGAGTGATTTTCAAGCACTACTCGGAAGGGCGGCTTTCGCTCGTTTTAACGCAATACCGCATTATGCTTTTCTCAAGCTCAAGATGCCCGGTCCACGAGGCGTCATTACATGTAGCAGAAATACCAACTGTTCTTTACGAACGGAAGAGGACGTGGCAGCTCTAACAGCCGCACACTAGACGGCCTCACCAACCAGAAAAAATGGCAGGTCGTCAAGACCACGGACACGGTTAGACGAGTACGGCGTTCCATCATACATGCATGAGATTGGTTTTCGCACCCTCATAAAACGATACCAGGGGCTTCCCGCGTGTAATCAGGGCCAGCCCTGCTCAACTAGGCCTCTCTGGAATTTTGATAATTCACTCTTCTTTTGGCATGGCAACTTTCACCTAAGTTCTTTCCTTTTGCAGGTGACAATCATGCTACACCCGTCCAGGACACGGCAAAACGGAGATACACGCGCAAACATGCAGCAGGGACCCGCCCAAAGGTTTCTTTTTAGATTAAGGCCATGCATAAACCTTTTTTACTGTCTCTTGTTGCTCACATCCTTCGGATACTCCACACAACCGAGAAGGATGCCGGCGTTATTGGCATGTGGCCACGCCAGGATTTCGCACGTACCTGGACACATGGGGTTTGTTATAAAGGGCATTGTTTAGCCCGGTATATGTTATAAAGACCAAACACCTTAGGGAGTGTTCGGCGTCGCGAGTTTGGCCCTATATGCATCAGCTCCGAATCATGTCTTTTGTCAAATGTTGGGTTTGCCCGGCTCCCATGTTTTGGTACCTTATGTTCCGTTATATCGGCTAAGGTAGCACTGGGAGAACTACTGCGATTGTGCCCTGGTTTATCCGGATGAGCACCTTAGTAGATAAAGACGAAAACTGACTGTCAAGATATAGCGAGAGACTGGTCAACCACTCGATGACTAATCGGAATATTCGGGATTCCTCCGCATTAATGAAGGGCCATTTCCCGGTCATGTACGTACGCGCCCCGTATTCGGACGAGCACAGAAGTACCATGGGCTATATAGTAGCACCATTGTCAAACTCCTATGGCTAAGTGAAGGGCCATTTCCCGGTCATGTACGTACGTGCCCCGTATTCGGACGACCACAGAAGTACCATGGGCTATATAGTAGCACCATTGTCAAACTCCTATGGCTAAGTGAAGGGCCATTTCCTGGTCATGTACGTACGCGCCCCGTATTCAGACGAGCACAGAAGTACCATGGGCTTATAGTAGCACCACTGTCGGAGTAATGGGCCACGGGTAGGCCAACCCAAGCCCCACGACCTTTCAAGACATCGGGGCAGGCTGCGCCCCTCAAGACCACAAGGCGAAGAGCCGCCTCCTGGGGAGTCTACGGCAAGGCGGCCGACTGCCCGCTAACGGCTGATTCCCAGGGACGACTTCCAGAGAAGCCGGCTTTGGGGAGTCGGCCGGCGACTCCAACAAACCGTGACCTCATCGAGGGGGACGGGGCAGGGGCGTGGCTACAATGAAGCCCACTCCCCGCCCCTTACCAAGGGCAGGCATGGCTACAGCGCGTCGTACTTGGGAAGATCTCCCCGCGGCGTGGCACTGTTGCCCAGCCGGCCCTGACATCAGCACCATTGTACCTGGTCTTGCGCCCAGGATGGCTTGTCTGTACTGCCTGGAGGCAGCAGGGCCCACCAGCCAGCGAGACCTCGGGAGACGGCGGGAGCACCGCCAGGCGGAGCCAACGGGAGTCGGCCCAGGGGAGTCGGCCGAGCCCTCCCACGGGCTCACACGCCATTAATCAAGAAGAGATGGGGAGTGGCCACAGTGATCGCCCGCCAGGCGGCGGGGCTGTTGCCACGACCCCATGACCAAGCTTGCATCATCAGGAGCACGGCTATAGTAATCAGGAGCCGGCAAGACCCGCCCGCAGCGGACGCGGCCTGTCGGCTCCGTACCAGACCAGTCGGCGGGGCCCACCAGTCGGCGGGCCCCAGTAGTCGGCGGAGAAGTCGGAGGTCAGAGACACTGACGGCTGGGCCTGCGCCCAGTCACATTACCATTGTCCCCATGGGGGGTAGGCCTATATAAACCCCCAGGGCACCCATGCAAAGGGTTGGATCCCAGTAGTTCGATACCTCACCAGATAGAGGGAGAGAGCTAGCCTTGCCCTCTCCTACCAGCATACACAGCTCAAGGAGCGACCATGTAAACACTTGACCATAGTGATCATGCGGAGACCCTGCAGAGCAGCAATAGGGGTATTATCTTCCCGAAGAGCCCCGAAGCTGGGTAAGATTCACCGGCGTGCATGCCTTCGCCTCATCCCATTTCCAGACACCGGCGACGTTCTACTCGCCCCCACCATGATAAGCCATCCATTGGCATCTGTCGCACCAAACCCCTGACATTTGGCACCCACCGTGGGGCATGGTGCACCGCCGTCTGGAGATCTGTTCTGGACGGGAACCCTTTTCCTCCCTGGCGAGCGCAGCCAGCCAGGCACGCCAGACGAAGTTTGCGTCGACGCGCTGCGCGGCATGGAGATCGCCTGCGCAGCCAGCTCCTTGGCCGAACTTGTCGGCGAGGTCCGCCTCCCCGATCAACCTGCGTCCGACGCAGGCGTAGGCGGCCCCGAAAACCTCCTCGCGGGCCTCGTCGATCAACTCCACGTTTCCGGCGAGCCTGCCGTAGACTTGGAGTCCGTAGGCTCCACCAACCCAATGCTGGTCGACTCCGACACCGCGTCGGTCCACGCTTTCCCCTCCAATGTGGTGGTCTACGATGAACCTCTCCCCCACGCGGAGAGCGATGGGAGCACCGTCACTGAGGTGCTGGTCATTAGTCATGACGAGTTCCCTGGTGGAAGGGCGCCTGACTCACTTGGCACGGTGCTGCAAGACCTAGCTGCGCCCATTCCGGAAGATGCTGACGCGGAGACGTCAGAAGCGCGCCGCCTTCAGCTTGTCGAAGGCGCGAAGAAGCTAGCCAGCGTGAGATGTTTGTCAGAAGCTAACCAGCGGGAGATGGATCGCGCTGTTGGCGGCTCGCCGGCTCCGGCAGGGCCCAGCCGCCTTGGCGCGGTTCAACAGCGCGGCGTAGCCATCGCCAGCCTGTTTGGGGCTAGCCGCCCCGTGTATGCCACACCAGCGGAGAACATCCGAGCCACCCAGGCAGCGGCGGATGATCTGGAAAGTTTCGAGGGCGAAGAGCGCCGCCTCATGATGGAGCAAGTCCAGCGGCTCCTCGACGCGGCCGCCGCACAGTACAAGGCCGGCTGCCGCACGGAGGCGCCGCAGCGGCCAAACGACGACCCGCACCGAGATCAAGGCGCGACGTCTCGGACGCTGATTGGCGGTGCCCGAGGAAGAAAGGACAAGGAGCCGGCTGTCAGCCACAGTCGGACTCGGATTACCGTAGAGCGCGACCGAGACGGCCGCCCGAGTGCAGTGGAACGGCGGGACGACTGTCCGCCTCCCCCTCCCCGCAAGGAGAGGCGAGTCTCCCCGCCGCCTTTTGACCATCCGACTCTCGGTGACCGCCTTGGCTGCCGACAGGGGGTCGGTGAGAATGACGCCCGCCACCGGATCGGCCGACTTCACCAGTCCCTGGCGCTGGAAGAAGAAGACGAGCTGGGTCCGCCTTGTTTCGGGCCCCGCATTCGGGACGAGCCCTTTCCCAGAGGGTTCACGCTCCCAAGAGACACGCCCAAGTATACCGGCTCCGTGAAGCTGGAAGATTGGCTAGTCGACTACTCCATGGCTGTCAGCATAGCAAACGGCAACAAGCGTGTCGCCGTAAAGTATGTTCCGTTCATGCTCCAGGGCACGGCCCGGACATGGCTGAACAGCCTAAAGCCCCGCAGCATCAACAGCTGGGTCGACTTCACTGAAGCATTCGTACGCAACTTCACCAGCATGTACAAGCGTCCTCCCAAGCCTCGCCAGCTCTCCCTATGTGTGCAAGGTCCTGATGAGTCAACTCGCGACTACCTCACGCGTTGGGCTGAGCTCCGGAACTCCTGCGAGGGCGTGCACGAGGTGCAGGCCATCGAGTACTTCACAGCCGGGTGCCGAGAAGGCACCCTCCTCAAGCACAAGCTCCTCTGCGACGAGCCAGAAACCCTCGACGAGCTGCTGATCATAGCGGAGAAGTACGCTACGGCCGACTCCTCCATGAAGACGGAAATTCAAATCCGCACGACTGGCAAAGTAGCTCCACAGGCTCCAAGAACTCCGGCAGCAGACGCCGGCCGGCGACAATAGCAGGGCGACCACAAGCGCAAGGCCCCGCAGCCGGCTTCCAGCAGCCGGCAGGTCGCGACCGTCGAAGCCCAGTAGCCAGAAGAGCAGCCTCCGCCCAAGCGACAGAAAGGCGGCAAGCCAAACTGGTTGCTGGCCTTATCCTACGAGCAGACCTTGGATGGACCTTGCAAGTTCCACAGCGGCGCGAAGCCATCGAATCACACCACCCAGAAGTGCCACTGGCTCACCAGGATCGCCAAGGGAGACGGCCTCTTGCCACCCCTGCCTACCGGGCAGCCGCCTTCGCCTCCGCCCCAACAGCCAGCAGTCAGGCCAGTTGGCGCAGTACAAGACGAGTACCCTGAAGAGCACGGAGCCTACGTGGTGTTCACCAGTGTGGCTGACGATCGACGCAGCAGGCGGCTGCAGCGACAAGAGGTGAACGCGGTAGCCTCAGAGACGCCAGAGTTCATGCACTGGTCAGAGAGGCCCATCAGCTGGAGCAGGGCTGACCACCCAGAAGTGATGCCGAGTCCGGGCTCCTACGCCTTGGTCCTGGACGCCACCTTTGCCACGGACAAATGGGCCGCTCGTTTCTCGCGAGTTCTGATAGATGGGGGCAGCAACATCAACATCCTGTACAAGGACACCATGGAGAAGTTAGGAATCAAGCAGAGACAGCTTCAGAACAGCCGGACTATGTTCCACGGCATTGTTCGTAGGCTTTCCTATTCACCAATCGGCAAGATCTTGATTGACGTCCTCTTTGGGGACAAAGATCACTTCCGAAGAGAGTCTGTTTGGTTTGAGGTGGTGGACCTTGAGAGCCCATACCATGCGCTACTTGGCCGGCCCGCCTTGGCCAAGTTCATGGCGGTCCCCCAATACGCCTACCTCAAGATGAATATGCCCAGTTCCAGGGGAATTCTGACTGTGGCCGGCGACTACCGGAAGTCCTCCGCTTGCGCGGTCGACAGCAGTCGGCTGGCCGAGTCCCTGGTGATTGCGGCCGAGAAGCGACTCCTTGAGCAAGCTGTGGCGATGGCCGGCAAGCAGCCGGAGATATCGCCCGACCCGAAGGAGTCGGAAGCTGAAGGTTCGTTCAAGCCGTCCAAAGAGACAAAGAAGATACCGTTGAATCCGGAACACCCAGAGAGGTACGCCGTCGTAGGTGCAAACCTCGACAGCAAATAGGAAGGCGAGCTCATCGATTTCCTCTGTGAGAATCGGGACATCTTCGCATGGTCTCCCAAAGACATGCCAGGTGTGCCGACGGAATTCGCCAAGCACAAGTTACACGTCCGATCTGATGCAAAGCCGGTCAGGAAGCCCCTGCGCCGCTTATCAGAAGAGAAGAGAAGAGTTGTCGGAGAAGAGATAGCCCGACTCCTAGCAGCCGGCTTCATTATGGAAGTTTTCTTCCCGGAGTGGCTGGCAAATCCGGTCCTGGTGCTAAAGAAGAACAAGCAATGGAGATTGTGTATTGACTACACGAGCCTCAACAAGGCCTGCCCCAAGGACCCGTTTTCTCTTCCAAGAATTGATCAGGTGATAGACTCCACAGCCGGATGCGAGCTGTTGAGTTTCTTCGATGCGTACTCAGGATATCACCAGATCAAGCTGAAGTCGGCTGATAGATTGAAGACCACCTTCATCACGCCGTTTGGAGCATTCTGCTACCTCACCATGACGTTTAGCCTGAGGAATGCCGGCGCCACCTTTCAGCGTTGCATGCAGAAGTGCCTCCTCAAGCAGCTCGGTAGGAACGCCCACGTTTACGTGGACGACGTGGTGGTAAAGACGGAAAAGCGGGGAACATTGCTGGAAGACCTCAACGAGACCTTTGAGAACCTGCGTCGGTTCCAGATCAAGCTCAACCCCGAGAAGTGTGTCTTCGGAGTACCAGCCGGCCAGCTGCTAGGTTTCCTGGTCTCTGAACGCGGCATAGAATGCAACCCAGTAAAAATCAAGGCCATCGAGAGAATGGAGGTACCTAGCCGACTGCTGGATGTGCAGAAGTTCACCGGCTGCTTGGCGTCCATCAGCCGATTCATCAGTCGGCTGGGCGAGAAAGCTCTCCCCTTATACCAACTCATGAAGAAGACCACTTTTTTTGAGTGGAACCATAAGGCGAATCAAGCTTTTCACCAGTTCAAGAAGATGCTGACTACTCCACCCGTCTTGGCGGCTCCGACTCCCAAGGAACCTATGTTCCTGTACATCGCCGCCACCAGCCGAGTAGTCAGCACAGTCATTGTAGTAGAGCGCAAGGAGGAAGGCAAGGCGCTACCTATCCAGAGACCAGTATATTACCTGAGCGAGGTACTGTCGACCTCCAAGCAGAACTACCCCCACTACCAGAAGATGTGCTATGGCGTGCACTTTGCTGCCAAGAAATTGAAGCCTTACTTTCAAGAACATCCAATCACGGTGGTCTGCACGGCTCCACTTACCGAGATCATCGGCAGCCGTGATGCCTCTGGTCGAGTGGCCAAGTGGGCCATAGAGATGGCTCCTTACACCATCTACTACCAGCCCCGCACCGCTATCAAATCACAAGCACTGGCCGACTTCCTCGTCGACTGGGCCGAGACCCAGTACCTGCCTCCAGCACCTGACTCCACCCATTGGCGGATGCACTTCGACGGCTCCAAGATGCGCACCGGCTTGGGAGCCGGCGTCATCCTCACCTCTCCCAAAGGCGACAAGCTCAAATATGCACTGCAAATCCATTTTGCCGCCTCCAACAACGTGGCCGAGTACGAGGCGCTCATTCACGGGCTCCGGCTTGCCAAAGAACTTGGCATCCGCCGGATCTTGTGTTATGGCGACTCGGACTTAGTGGTCCAGCAGTCGTCTGGCGACTGGGACGCCAAAGACGCAAACATGGCGAGCTACTGTTTCCTCGTGCAGCAACTCAGCGGGTATTTCGAAGGGTGCGAGTTCCTCCATGTGCCAAGAAACGACAATGACCAAGCAGACGCCTTGGCACGAATCAGCTCTACCCGCCAAGCAATACCATCTGGCGTCGCCCTTCAACGCCTCCTCAAGCCGTCTATCAAGCCTTCACCAGAATCAGACTCCATCTTTGTGCTGGCTCCTCCCGAAGACGGCGGACCCGACTCTAGAGTTCCGGCAGTCGGAACGGGGACTTTCGCGGGCGACTCCAAAGCTGCCACAGTCGAGCCCGGCCCAGGGACTGCGGTGATGGACTTGAGGATTCCAGAACTCGGCCCAAGGACCGAGCCAGTCGGGCTGGGGACTTCATCAGCCCAACAAGCGGTTGTTGACTCCAGCCCGCCGCCTCCCAGCCCAGCCGCCCTCGTCCAAGTCGTAGTTCTGATAGTCGACGAAATAGCAGCACCCTCATGGACCTCAGCTCGGCAAGTACAAGGCCGGGCAGCAGCCTATACCATAATCAACAGAGAGCTGGTCAGGCGCAGCGTCACTGGTGTCTACCAGCGTTGCGTAGAGCCAGAGCAAGGCCAGGCGATCCTCAAAGACATCCATCAAGGCGAATGTGGCCACCATGCGGCTTCAAGAGCACTCGTTGCCAAAGCTTTTCGGCATGGTTTCTTTTGGCCGACTGCCTTGGAAGAGGCCAAGGAGTTGGTCCAAAAATGCAAAGGGTGCCAGAAGTTCAGCTCCAAGCCGCACCAGCCGGCTTCCGCGCTCAAGACCATCCCCATTGCTTGGCCTTTCGCTGTTTGGGGCCTAGACATGGTGGGACCATTTAAAATAGCACGAGGTGGTCTGACTCACCTACTTGTTGCAGTGGACAGGTTCACCAAGTGGGTGGAAGTAAAGCCAATTAAGAAACTGAACGGTCCGACTGCTGTGACCTTCATCACCGATATCACAATTCGGTACGGCATACCACACTGCATCATCACCGACAACGGCACAAATTTTTCCAAAGGCGCCTTGGCCCGTTTCTGCGCAACACAGGGCATCCGACTGGACCTAGCGTCCGTCGCCCACCCACAGTCAAACGGCCAAGTGGAGCGAGCAAACGGCCTCATCCTGTCCGGCATCAAGCCTTGGTTGATCGAGCCTCTGGAGCGCTCGGCTGGCTGCTGGCTCGACAAGCTGCCAGCCGTCCTCTGGAGTCTGCGCACGACTCCAAACAAGTCAACCGGCTTCATGCCCTTCTTCCTCATCTACGGTGCCGAAGCCGTCATCCCAACGGACATAGAGTTCGACTCCCCACCAGTCACCTTGTACACCGAGGAGGAAGCAGAAGAAGCACGACAAGACGGTGTCGATCTGCTGGAAGAGGGCCGGCGTTGGCACTCAGCCGGTCCAGCATCTACCAGCAGAGCCTACACCGATACCACAACAGGAAGGTCAAGTCAAGATCTTTCCAAGAGGGCGACCTTGTACTCCTGCTGACCCAGCGAACAGCCGGCCAGCACAAGCTGTCGCTGCCTTGGGAAGGCCCTTTCATCATTAGCAAAGTACTAGGCAATGACTCCTACTACCTGATCGACGCCCAGAAGCCCCGAGCACGCAAGAGGGATGACTCTGGCAAGGAGACAGAGCAGCCATGGAATGCAAATCTTCTCCAAAGATTTTACAGTTAATGCAGTATGTACCATGCTACCCTTTGTATTAAAGTACCAAGACTTCGGGCCCCCTGAGACGAGCTCGAGGACTGCCCTCTTTTGTCTATATGATAAAAATTATGCCTACAAGTATGTTACTCTTTTTCATGCCGCTTGGCACCGGGCTCGACAAGTCGGCCCGGGGACTTGCCGCCTTGCACTATGAAATGCTTCCTGCAGCCGGACAAGTAGTGTGTAACATCTAAGCCGTCTTCTGTCAGAAGCCGCTGCTCGCAGAGTGACTGTACGGTGGGCAGAGGTAAGGTAGAATGGGTGATCGCACAAAAAATGGCTAGGGACTCAAAGCGTAAAACATAGCTCAAGACGGCTTCCAAGCCCTTCTCGCAAACTGACTCTCGGACAATCTTAAAATCGGCTAAGTACTTGCTTTCCCAAGTAGCCTAGCACTTGATCCAGCAACAGTCTGTAGAGCGGCTATCCGATTGGCAAGGCAGGCAACTAAGAGAAAGCGGCAAAGGAAAACAGCCAAAAGAACAATGAGCAAGAAAAGATAGACATATATATAACACAGGCCCTTGGCCGAATTGTCAAGCAGAGGTTCAGAATACACCCCGCGGGTGGAATTGTGCGAATTAACAAGTTCTCCAAAAGACTACTGAAGCAGATAAAACAAAAGACACAGCGGAAGCTTAGGAGCCGGCAGATGGAGTCGGGGGGTCGGAGGAGGCGCCCGCGTCAGTCGTCGGGCGGTCGGCCGGCTAGTCTCGGCTTGATCGCCTCCGGCAGCAGTCGGATTGGTCGCACGCGGCTCGTTGCTGGAGCCGCGGTCAGGCTGAGGCTGGCCGTCTGCTCCGTCTTCTGGTGCCTCCGCCTCGCCCTCATCCTCCGCCTCGTCCTCCTCCTCGACGCTGGAGCCGATCACCTCCGCCGAGTCTTCGCTGTAGTCTGGCTTCATCCCAAACCACTCCGGCGGGACCTCCTCGCCGTCTTCAGACCGCTCGGGGACGAAGATGCTCGTGTCGGTGTACTCGACGATCGCTGCAGCACGCTTGACGAGGGCGTCTTCCGCAGCCGCCAGCTCCGGCTGGGCCTCCAACCGAAGCATGGCCAACCGGTCTAGATCCAGCCCCGGGTACCACGCCTTGACGAACTCCAAGGTCCGGCGCGCTCCAGCCCGGGCCGAAGAGCCCTTCCAGGCCTCGAGGCGACGAGCCGCGACCTCCAACCAGTTGGCCGTTAGGCTGGGGGTGCGCGGAGCTTGCATATCCGGCCAAAGGGCGGAGATCACCTGGGCGCCGACGCGCTGAAGCCAGCGCAGCATCCGGTGAGCCGGCCGGAGGCGAGCCTCGATACTCAAGATGTGCTCATCAAGAGTTCAGGGGCATCAGCGGCGATCTCTGCGCCCTCCGCCCTCCGACTTGCACGATCGGCCTCGATGGCTTGGATAGCGGCCTGAGACTGCCCAGGGAAGAAGTCTGCAAAAGACACGAAGAAACAAAAAGCGATTCAAAAACCAGGAGTCGGCATGACCTAGGTCGGCGGCTCAAAGAAAGAAAACAAAGAGACCCACCATCAACGATGTCTTCAATCTCGTGGAAGCCAGAGGACGGCATCGCCTCCTTGTCAGACCAGGAAGAGCGCTTGCTCGCGAACTCGGCCAGGAGGGCGGCCTCCGTCTCCTCCGCCTCCCTCTGCGACTTCGCGAGCAGCCCCTTCTGCTCTGCCAACTGAGTGGTCAGCAGATCGCGCTCCTCGGCGAGCTTGCCGCACTCCTCCCCTTTGGCGAGCAGGGCGGAGTTGGCTTCGCTCAGCTGCTGTTGAAGAGCAGTGTTGGCCCCTGAAGGAAAGAAAGAAAGACAGCAGTCGTCAATAAAGTAGGTCACCGGGGATATCCGGCCGGACTGCTCAGCAGTCGCCCCGAATCTCAGGGACCACAGCCCGCGGGTGCGCTAGCGCGCCCCCGCAGAGAAGACAAAAAGGAGAAGGACTTACTCCGGCTCTCCGCCAAGTCGGCGGTCCGCTTGCCCAACTCTTTAACATTATGGTTGAAGGCGGTGACGCGGAGGTTGTGGTAGTCCTGCAACAAGCATTTCAGACAAAGTTAGTACCCAGAAGTTCATCAAGTTGGAGTTTCGGACCGCCTGCTCAGCAGCCGACTCGAAACTCGGGGACTACACCCAGTGGGTGCACTGGCGCGCCCCCACAGAGAGGAACAAGAAAAATAAAGGCCCGAAGAAAAGACATACCCGGACGGCCGCCCGCGACGCCAGGAACGCCTTGGTGCAGCTCTGGAGGGCGTCGCCCTCAGCGTGGAGCTTCGCCTGGACGTCCAGGAGCGCCCGGTTCAGCGGCCCTGTCCCGCCTCCCCGCACCCACCCAACAGGTGCGGCGCTCGTCGCCTCGGCGTCTGGAGCCGCGGAGCTGGCAGTGCCGGCCTCCAGGGGGCAGGGTGCCGAAGTCGCCTTCTCCAGACGACGGCGCGCTGGCGAGCTGACCTGGAGGAGTAGCCTCGCCACGGCCTCTTCTTCGGTCGGTGGCACCAGAGGGTCCGCTGGCTGCTCGCCTCACACGCCTTCAGAGGGCGGCGGAACGTTCGCGCTCGTAGTAGAGGGCTCGCCGCCTTCCCTCTCCTCGATGAGGTTCTCCCCACCGGCTCCTCCAGTCTGCCCCGTGAACTCCGGCAGCGGCGGCGCAGAGTTCAGCGGGGTAATAAGCAAGGCTGCCTGGCGGCGTGCGGCTTCCTCAGCCTGCTGCTTCGCTGCGGCGGCGGCTTCGGCCTCCGCTAGTTTTTTCTTGGCAGAGGCCTCCGCTCTGTCGGCTCTGCCTTCTCTAGGCGGAGGGCTTCTTCTTCATTGCACTTCTCCTGCGCATTCCGCTCCGTCGCCTCCCGGAGGTCGGTAGCGGGGTCTATCCGCCGAGTGGTGGTGGGCGTTCCCACTGACCCCATGACAGAGGCGGCAGCGACCCGCTCAAGAGAGAGGGGAGCCCTGAAGAAAGAAGGGCGAGCAGAGACTCAGACAAAACACGAAGAAAGAATAAACTTTGAAGTCAGAATACTCACGCAGAGACCAACGGCGGCTTCTTCACTTCCTTACGGAAGCGGTTGGCCTTCGCGGCTGCCTCGTCCCGCCGGGTCGCCGCAGCCCAGCCCTTGGGCTTCTTTGGCCGGCTGCCAAACAAAGTCGGCGCAGCCCGGCGCTTCTTCCCGCCGCCTGGAGCGCCCGATGCGGCAGAAGAGCCCGCGCCCGGCTGGCTGGCTCCTGGCCGATGGTGAGGGGCGACTCCTCCCTCGGCGTCGTCTTCAGCCAGTCGGCGAAGGTAGCCGAGGGCTTGAAGTCGCCTGTCGTCCCTCCTCCTCCCTCAGCGTTATCTTCCAGAGCCGCCGCCCCTAGATCGGGGTTGTCGACGTCGCTCTCCGCCCGATCGGCGGCGAACTCACGGGCCGGCCCCGAGGTGCCGGCTGGTGGGTGAAGAAGGGGATTCTAACCAAAAAGCAGACTGATTAGAAAAAGACTCGGCAAGAAGAAGACAATCTAAAGAAAAGAAAGGCGACTCACCACGGGCGGGGGGTTGGCGCGGGAGTATGGCTCCTTGCCGAATCGCCAGTCCTCTGGGAGCCTGCTGTCCGAGAAGTAGTTCACCATCAGAGCCACCTCTTCGTGAGGCATGTCCTTGGTGCACATCCGACTCGGGTCGCGGCCCCCGATCATCTGGCATATCAGGTGAGGGCGGCCTTGGAGTGGGAGAACTCGGTGCGAGACGAAGGCAGCCAACAGGTCCGGGCCAGTCAGACCCTCCGACTGCGTCAGCAGTCGGAGTCGCGTGATGGCGCCAGCTCCCGCAGGCGTCAGCGACCTGGCCCGGTACGACCAGTTGGGCAGTCTGCCAGCCGGCGGGCCGGCTTCGAAAGCCGGCAGATGAACCCAGTCGCCCCACGTGGCGACGTTCCTGACATAGAAGTAGGACCGCTGCCACATCTTCACCGACTTCAGCAGGGAGATGGAGGGGAAGTGGTTGTCGGCTCCTGTCCTTCGCACGGCGATGAAGGCGCCGCACTGAGCCGGCACGCCCGCGGCCTGGGTGCCAAGCTTGGAGAAGAAGAACTCCCCCCAGAGCTTGAGGGTGGGGAGGACTCCAAGGAATCCCTCGCACAGAGCCACGAAGGCGGACAGCAGCACCACTGTGTTGGGGGTGAGGTGGTGCGCCTGGAGTCCGTAAAACTCCATGAACGACCGGAAGAATCTGCTCGCCGGCAGCCCCAGCCCGCGCAGGCAGTGCGAGCGGAAGATGACCCACTCGCCCTCCTGTGGGGCGGGGGAAATCTCCCCCTCCGGCGCGAGATGCACCTGCACGCGATCCTTGCCGGGAAGCCGACGGGTCCGGCGGAGGAACTCGATATGGTCTTCGTGGACCTCGGAGCCGTCCCAGGTGCCGGAGCGCACTGGGGGCACGGCAGCGGAGGAAGAGCTCATCGCGAAGCTATCGCCGCAGCGCTCGCCGGAGCTTGGGCGTGCGGCAAGGCAAAGAAGAGAAGATGAAGCAGGAGAGCGAGGAGCTGCGAGGAGGAAGAAGCGAGGGGTAGTGGGAAGGACGGGCGCGCGTGCCCCCCTCTTCCCCCTACTTATAGTCCTATGGGCTGCGAAGCCGAGGGGGCGGACGTGGGGATTTACTGCGCCCGCAGCCCCACGACCTCCATGATCCGCGTAAAGTTACTGCGCGCAGTAACTTCACAGGAATACCAACCGCCCGCCAGGGCCGCAGCGGATCCGCTCGAGCGCCGAGGCGCGGTAGTGGCGGGCCCCGCCTATGGGCCTTTCCCGTCGCGCGCGTGGGATGGCAGAACGGCCTGGCCAGGTGCCCTCGTGTGACAGTCCAGGAACGGGCGGCGGCCTGGAGGCTTAGCTAGCACTCCACTTAAAATCCCGCCACGACGTTCGAACTACTGAGCAAGTCAGAATTGAGTGAGTCCGAAGTTGGGCGAGTCTGACTCCTTCTACTCAGCCCGACGGAAGTCAATCAAGACCATGTGTTGCGCCCGGAAAGAGAAACTGCTGAGGCTTCTCGGCCGATCGTCCGCGGCGCCTCACCAGCTTCGGGGACTACTGTCGGAGTAATGGGCCACAGGTAGGCCAACCCAAGCCCCACGACCTTTCAAGACATCGGGGCAGGCTGCGCCCCTCAAGACCACAGGGCGAAGAGCCGCCTCCTGGGGAGTCTACGGCAAGGCGGCCGACTGCCCGCTCACGGCCGAGTCCCAGGGATGACTTCCAGAGAAGCCGGCTTTGGGGAGTCGGCCGGCGACTCCAACAAACCGTGACCTCATCGAGGGGGACGGGGCAGGGGCATGGCTACAATGAAGCCCACTCCCCGCCCCTTACCAAGGGCAGGCATGGCTACAGCGCGCCGTACTTGGGAAGATCTCCCTGCGGCATGGCACTGTTGCCCAGCCGGCCCTGACATCAGCACCAGTATACCTGGTCTTGTGCCCACGACGGCTTGTCTGTACGGCCTGGAGGCAGCAGGGCCCACCAGCCAGCGAGACCTTGGGAGACAGCGGGAGCACCGCTAGTCGGACCCAACGGGAGTCGGCCCGGGGGAGTCGGCCGAGCCCTCCCCCGGGCCCACACGCCATTAATTAAGAAGAGATGGGGAGTGGCCACAGTGATCGCCCGCCAGGCGGCGGGGCTGTTGCCATGACCCCATGACCAAGCTTGCATCATCAGGAGCACGGCTATAGTAATCAGCAGCCGGCAAGACCCGCCCGTGGCGGACGCGGCCTGTCGGCTCCGTGCCAGACTAGTCGGCAGGGCCCACCAGTCGGCGGGCCCCAGCAGTCGGCGGAGAAGTCGGAGGTCGGAGACACTGACGGCTGGGCCCGCGCTCAGCCACATTACCATTGTACCCCTGGGGGGTAGGCCTATATAAACCCCCCAGGGCACCCATGCAAAGGGTTGGATCCCAGTAGTTCGATACCTCACCAGATAGAGGGAGAGAGCTAGCCTTGCCCTCTCTTACCACCATACACAGCTCAAGGAGCGACCGTGTAAACACTTGACCATAGTGATCATGCGGAGACCCCGCAGAGCAGCAGTAGGGGTATTATCTCCCCGGAGAGCCCCGAAGCTGGGTAAGATTCGCCGGCGTGCATTCCTTCGCCTCATCCCGTTTCCAGGAACCGGCGACATTCTACTCGCCCCCACCATGATAAGCCATCTGTTGGCATATGTCGCACCAAACCCCCGACAACCACTGTCAAACTCCTATGGCTAAGTGAAAGTGTTAAAGCAATATAGTCTGATTGCCTCGTTCGCTACGCGATCACCTCCTTAATGGACCAAGACGTTGGATCAAGTGAGGATATGCATCTTTTGCGAACACCCCCGCATTATATGCGTGGGGGTGGAAGCCGGCGACTGCAAACTTTCAGGTTATATACATATATACATAAACGGCCGCACAGGAGGCATCATAGTACTTTCGGGCAAAAGAATAAATACAGCCTTAATTAATTCAGAAAAACATTGTTTGTACAATGGGACTACATGTCACTGGAAAATAATATTCTTCGAGCACTGAGCCTCTATCGAACGAGCGCCTTCAAAGACTTCTTCAAAGTAGTGCTCGGCAGCCACTCGGCCTATGGCCGAACCCTGTGCCGCAACAGTGGTGGCCTCCATCTCCACCCAGTATGTTTTGACACGGGCAAGGGCCATCCGCGCACCTTCTATGCACGCCGATCTCTTTACAGCATCGATGTGTGGCACAGCATCAAGGAATTGTTGCACTAAGCTAAAGTAGCTATTCGGCCTTGGCCCTCCCGGCCACAGGTGATCCACAATGGACCTCATGGCAAGTCCGGATAACCTATGGAGCTCGTCCCAACCGGTCAATTGCTCATTCAGCAGCACCGGACGGACTGGAGCGTGAAACTGTGACCAGAACAGCTTTTCCACTTCGGGACCTTTCTGATCCCTGAAGTACTCGTCTGCATCAGCAGCACTTGCAGCCAAATCCATGTACGTGTCCGCAGAACTCCATAGCCGGTCCAGAGGAGAATACTTCGGATCTCCGAACTTAGTCCGCAACAAGAAGGGCTTCCCAGACACAATATCTACAGCTTGATTCAGCTCCTCCTTCGTCGCTCTAATTTTGGAGCGGGCTTCCTTGGCAGCCACCCAGGCCTTCTTCAGGTCCGTCGCCTTCGCCTGGTTTTCTTCTTCAAGAAGCTGGTAACAGTCAGCAGCATCTTTTAACTCTAGATCCATCTTGGCTATTTCTTCCTTGCTCTCGCAATGCGCAGCCTATTCGGCTCTTAACTCTTCGGCCGCCTTTAAAGCGGTCGCATTGCTCCTCCTCGCTTGCTCCTTGGCTCGGGTAAGCTCCACCCAATGGGTCTCCACGGTGGCAGCTCTATCTGCAGTCACAACATATTAAAGATACTGGCATCATGTTGCTCTTATTATGTGACGATCACCAGAAAAATCACTCACCATGTGCCTCGTCAAGCCGCTTGTTGACAAGCACGATGTCGGCATCTGCTGCATCCAGTTGCCGCTTTAGTTCGGCAAACCCATCAGTCCGGGTAGCCATTGGAGCTTCAACCACCTGCACATAAAGGCGGTCTGGTTATTACCTGGGAATATGATCCTTTGTTTGCCGCCGTTCTTGACGACAACCAGAGTCTCAGGGGCTACTATCTGCATGGCCATACCTAACGTATACGGTACTGTTAAAAGCATACATTATTCACGTACCTCGAAGCCTTTCAGCAGACTCATAAAAGCTTCATGCAAACCGCTTTTAGCGGATGAAATCCTTTCAATTACCATACCCATTAGCGTACGATGCGCTTCCGAGATGGCAGCTTGCCCCAGAAGATCCTTCAGTGCGTCCGACCGCACACCGTACGGACCCTTGTTGTCGCTCTCCATGGGAGCCGGATACTGGGGATTCCGGGCAGCCAAATGGTTCTCCTCTGGCCCTAGTGGATCCGGTGATACCCTTCGCAACGACACTTCAAGGTCGCCCGCTTCTTGAGCTGGGGGGTCCGGGGGAGGCGTTTCTCTCTCCATCATCTCCGGAAGAAGATCCCCCGAAGATGAACTCTGTCGAGAAGGGTTGCGATCCGGACTGCAATTTATAAGCATCGGTTATTGTCTTCAGAAGTAAGGTAGGATATCTTCACCATTAAGTACTTTTTGATTACTTACAGCTCGGTAGAGGGCTGATCCCCACGCGGACATTGTGCTACAAGAATACCCTCCGAGGCAGGACCCTCTGGCGGAGATTTCTTCTCCCAATTGGAAACCTTAGTTTACGGATCTTCAGAGGTAGTCCTCTTCCTTCCCCGGGGGGAGAGAATGTCAGATTCTTCCCCTGTGTTATCCTCCTTCGCGGAGGCACTCATTCCCTCGGTTGGAATAGGTAGCGAAGGAGGCCCGCTTTCTCCCTCTTTATTCCCCCCTTCATCTTCCTTTGAGGGCACTAGACAAGGTGCTGGCTCGAGCATCTTTTCCAACACCGGATTGTCCAAACCCTCATGAAGGGGGGCCGAACATCGGATCATCTTCGCCTTTGTTATCCAGTCCTGGTCCAAGAGTGATTCTTCAAAATGATGTCATGATAAATAAAAGGACAGTGAGTTCGGCCATGGGATTACTTACTTGGGCAGCGGGGCGGTTGCAGCTTAGGCCCACGTCCTCGGCGGTGTCCAGACACTCTATTTGGGGTCCGATGAACGATTTGTACATCTCCTCGTGCGTCATGCCGAGGAAATGCTGAATAGTGCACGGTCCTTCCGGGTTGAATTCCCACATGCGAAGGGGTCGGCGTTTGCAAGGCTGGACTTGACGAACCAGCATAACTTGCATTACCATAACCAGACTGAAATCTCCCTCGAAGAGATCTCGGATACGGCTCTGCAGTATTGGCACGTCCTTGGCTGGACCCCAGCTCAGCCCCCGGCTGATCCATGACATCAGTTGTGGAGGGGGGCGAGCGAAAGGTGGGGGCAGCTACCCATTTGGCACTTCGGGGAGCTGTGATGTAAAACCACTCCCGCTGCCACAATTCGGACACCTCTGGAAAGGAACCCTTTGCCCATGGAGCGTCAGCAATTTTGCTTATTAAAGCACCTCCACACGCTGCGTACTGCCCCTCGACCGTCTTCGGCTTCACATCAAAGGTCTTGAGCCATAGGCCGAAGTGAGGGGTAATGAAGAGGAAGGCCTCACATACGAGAATGAATGACGAGATGTAAAGAAGGGAATCCGGGGACAGATCATGAATATCTAGCCCGTAATAGAACATAAGACCCCTAACAAAGGGATCCAGAGCGAGGCCTAGTCCTCGGAGGAAGTGGGAGACGAACACAACGCTCTCGTTGGGTTCGGGAGTAGGGACGACCTGCCCTCGGGCGGGCAGCCTATGCGCAATTTCGGCGGTCAGATATCTGGCCTCCCTGAACTTCTTGATGTCCTCCTCCGTGACGGAGGAAGGCATCCACCGGCCTTGAAGGCTGGATCCAGACATGATTGAAGGTCCGAAGCACCTGACCTGTGCTTTGGTGTTAGAACTCGAGGCTGGGGAAGGATTCGATTGAGCGCGGGAGGGAAAAAAGAAAAAGGCTTGTCCCCTTTATAAAGAGGGTGAATATCAGGCGTCCTCCTCGTGGCCGTTTGAGACTTACCTAAGATCTAGGAGTCATACCAACAGGCACGATTGGGTTACCCACGTTTGTATTGATGAGAATCGCGTGATAAGGGGAACACGATCCCTGCTTTGACAAGACGTGTCAAGAAACCGCCTCGCGTTATGTGCGGGGCTAGTTAAATAAAAACGGTTCAAATAATGACCGGGCCGTGACACGATGTCATGCTATCAAAACATGTCAGCAGATTAGATTTCTGGAAATATTATTCTCTCTAAGGTGGTATGTGGAACTTATTTTGCAGGGTCGGACACTATCCTTGTATTCAAACTCTTCCGTGGTGTATTCGGAGGAGGAACGCGCCTTGCAATGCCGAACACAACACTGCATGTCGGACTCATCGTCATTGAAGCCTGGTTTAGGGGCTACTGAGGGAGTCCTGGATTAGGGGGTCTCCGGACAGCCAGACTATATCCTTTGGCCGGACTGCTGGACTATGAAGATACAAGATTGAAGACTTCGTCCCGTGTCCGGATGGGACTCTGCTTGGCGTGGAAGGCAAGCTAGGCAATACGAATATGGATATCTCCTCCTTTGTAACCGACCTTGTGTAACCCTAGCCCCCTCCGGTGTCTATATAAACCAGAGGGTTTTAGTCTGTAGGACAAGATACAATCATACCATAGGCTAGCTTCTAGGGTTTAGCCTCTCTGATCTCGTGGTAGATCAACTCTTGTAATACTCATATCATCGAGAATAATCAAGCAGGACATAGGGTTTTACCTCCATCAAGATGGCCCAAATCTGGGTAAACATCGTGTCCCCTGCCTCCTTTTACCATCCTCCTTAGACGCACAGTTCGGGACCCCCTACCCGAGATCCGCCGGTTTTGACACCGACACCTGCCATTGCGGCAAGCTGAACGGCATGCTCAGGAGTAGCGCCATAACCACCGCAGAAACTGTAGGTGTGCTTACCAACAGGAATCGAGGTTGATAGATGGATGTGAGCAACATATTCCAGAATTCTTCCTCCGGCAGAAAACTGGAATACTTGATAAAGGGGGTGGATCTCCGTGGGGATAAATGCTACGACACATGTTGCCAAGGAGGGTGGAAAAGCTGAGAGGTGCCAAAGTGGGACTGAACACAATAGGAACAGCACCGGGAGCTCTGGGGAGGGCACTGAACTCATGGAAGTTGACCGTCATCTACGCACGAAACAGGGGTTAGGGGTAACCGAATAAGACTATATGCAACAACCAAATGCAACAAGCAAGGGCAACAACCAGACCCTATACTATCGTTTTATAACGTTCCGATGGACTAGGACGCTCTACAGCCAGACCTGCTATGATACCAATCGTTGTGGCACCCTGGCTCAGAGAAACCGGAATGCCCCGTATTCTAGCCCAGAGATCGAGGTGAAGTTTTTTAGAATAGAGCACTACTTAGCATAGAACAAACCAGCTCTCTATTACATCACGAATATGAATACAAGGTCTCCGATATTACAATGAATAATACTGGCACAGGACACTACGCCAACCACAGTTGCTCTATGCAAGCAGCATAAGAACTTGAGGCAGCGGAACCTCTACTAGCAGCGGAACAACGAACAACGATGATGGACTCCAATCCGCAGGGACTGGCTGGAACGTCTATCCTAGCTCGTGAACACAGGAATCTGTGATAGCCTGGCTTAATAGGGATGATAGACTACTCATATCAATAAGGAATTCCTTCTTTTCCGAAAGCCCATTCGGACAAAACTCCAAAGTTAAGCGTGCTCGGCTTCGAGTAATTTCAGGATGGGTGCCCGACCAGGAAGTTGCTCCAGGTGCGCACGAGTGATGAGAAAGTGCGCAGAAAAGACTAGTATTGATTTGTGGGGCCAGTCTAGATCCCGCCAGGAGTAACGACCACCGGCGGGTGTGTCCGGGGCGTTACAAGTTGGCATCAGAGCTGACCCTCACAGTTACACGGATGTTTGCGGATAGGTGCGTGGACATGTTGTGCATGATGTTTGTGACCCGTCGTGGCACACGACATGGCACATGTGCCGGACTGGAAGCACAGACGTATGTGCCAAGAGGGAACGTTCCTGTGGCCCGACGAGGACGTCGGTTCCTCTGAGTGGGGGTGTATGTGATAGCTTGGCTTAATAGGGATGATAGACTACTCATATCAATAAGGAATAACTTCTTTTCCGGAAGCCCATTCGGACAGAATTACAAAGTTAAGCGTGCTCAGCTTGGAGTAATTTCAGGATGGGTGACCGACCGGGAAGTTGCTCCGGGTGCGCACGAGTGAGGACAAAGTGTGCTGAAAAGACTAGTATTGATCTGTGGGGCCGGTCTAGATTCCGCCAGGAGTAGCGACCACCGGCGGGTGTGTCAGGGTTGTTACAAGTTGGTATCAGAGCTGATCCTCACGGTTACCCGGATGTTTGCGGATAGGTGCGCGGACATGTTGTGCATGACGTTTGTGACCCGTCGTGGCACACGACATCGCACATGTGCCGGACTGGAAGCACAGACGTATGTGCCAAGAGGGAACGTCCCTGTGGCCGACGAGGATGTCAGTTCCTTTGAGTGGGGTGTATGTGATAGCCTGGCTTAATAGGGATGATAGACTACTCATATCAATAAGGAATTCCTTCTTTTCCGGAAGCCCATTCGGACAGAACTACTAAGTTAAGCGTTCTCAGCTTGGAGTAATTTCAGGATGGGTGACCGACCGGGAAGTTGCTCCGGGTGCGCACGAGTGAGGACAAAGTGCGCAGAAAAGACTAGTATTGATTTGTGTGGCCAGTCTAGATCCCGCCAGGAGTAACGACCACCGACGGGTGTGTCCGGGGCATTACAGAACCACACCAAACAAGCAAGCAAACCATGCACGACCTGCAAACTGGCATGACACGCCAGGTTAGTACATTGAATGTACTTGCAAGCTCACAATAACCACAAGCAGTCAAGAAAAACAATAGCATGGCATTAGCAGGTTAAATCAATCATGTAATCAAGAGACTTTTTGTTATTTCATTGTACGATCGTTTGAGAGAGACCATCTTCATCCTACGCCTCCCACGGATTGATAAACCTTAGGTCATCCACTTGAGGGAAAATTGCTACTGTCCTACAAAACTCTATGCTTTGAGGCCCAACACGAGTCTACAAGAATAATGTTGTGTAGTAGATGTCAGATGCCTTGCTGGTTGTGTTGCTTCACTGAGTAGGTTCATCTCCAAGTCAGCTGAGCATGCCCTGCCGTTTTTCAAAATCTTGAAAAAGGCACTGCCAATGAAATGGACTCCGGAAGCGGAGGCTACGCTTGAAGATTTGAAGAAGTACCTTTCCTCTCTGCCAATACTAGTTGTGCCTAAGCCACAAGAAACGTTACTGCTATACTTGGAGACAACCAATCAAGTGGTCAGTGCTACATTAGTGGCGAGAGGGAAGCAAACGACGAAGAGGTAGCATCCATAGAGCCACAAGCCGGCAAGCTGGAATCTTGTCGAGCAAGGTCTGGTTCCAACAAGTCAAGTTCAGCCCAAACAAATGAATTAGAACAACAAGTTGTGCCAAAGAAGAAGATGGTGCGGTGCCAGTTTGCTTTGTCAGCTGCCTTCTATAGGGGGCTAGGCCAAGGTACTCTGGTGCGCAAAAGTTGCTCTTTGTCCTTCTCACAGCCTCAAGGAAGCTGTGCAACTACTTTCAAGCATATCAGATTACTGTCGTCACTCGCTTTCCTTTACAACGCATCTTGAGAAATCCAGATGCCACCGGCAGGATAGTCAAGTGGGTGTTGGAACTGTCAAGCATTGACATGAAGTTTGAGAGCATTTCAACAATTTAGATCAAAGCCTTCGCGGAGTTCATTGCAGAATGGACGCCAACACAAGACAAAGAAATTCTAGAGACCTCTCTCCCCGACAAAGAAACAACAGAAGATTGGGTCATATATTTTGACGTAGTTGTTTTGCTGCAAGGGGCCGGTGCCGGCATGATACTTGTAGTACCCACTAGATATCTCCTCAAGTATGTGATTCAGATGCACTTTCCCGGGGAGAAATATACCAATAACATCGCTGAGTACGAAGGATTACTTGCCGGACTACGGATCACAGTTGATCTTGGTATCTGAAAGTTGATCGCCAGAGGTGGCTCGTAGCTTGTTGTGAAGAAGGTCAACAAAAATTATTAGAGCCCATTGATGGAAGCATATGTAGATAAAGTCAGGAAGTTGGAAGAGCACTTTAACGGTCTGCAAACAGGGCACGTTCCTCGTGCGAAAAACAACATTGCTGGTGACTTGTCGAAGCATGCTGCCAAAAGATTACCTGTGGAACCATGAACTTTTGTACTCCATCTGACTCAGCCATCAGTTACACCATCAACAAGGCAATCAAAGACATGAAAATCAAACACCGCTGGTTACTTTCTAGCAGAGTTACCAGTAGATGCCAACAAGGTTGACACCGCCAACAAGACACATCTTGTCGGTGAGCAGCAGTCGCCATCAAGCCAAGATCTTGTCGTTAAGACATGTGCTCTCGCAGAGGAAGAACAGCCATTGCTCCTTGTCATCGAGCCACAAGCTCCATCATGGGCACAGCTAATTGTCCATTACCTACAGACAGGGGAACTCCCCAAAGAGCAAGAAGAAGCTGAAAGAGTAGCACGACAGTCGAGTATGTAATAGTTTGTTGACAACATTCTACACAGAAAGAGGCCAAATCATGTGAAATTGAAGTGTGTATGAAGGAAATATGCCCTAGAGGCAATAATAAAGTTGTTATTTATATTTCCTTATATCATGATAAATGTTTATTATTCATGCTAGAATTTTATTAACCGGAAACTTAGTACATGTGTGAATACATAGACAAACAGAGTGTCACTAGTATGGCTCTACTTGACTAGCTCGTTAATCAAAGATGGTTAAGTTTCCTAACCATAGACATGAGTTTTCATTTGATGAACGGGATCACATCATTAGAGAATGATGTGATTGACTTGACCCATTCGTTAGCTTAGCACTATGATCGTTTAGTTTATTGCTATTACTTTCTCCATAACTTATACATGTTCCTATGACTATGAGATTATGCAACTCCCGAATACCGGAGGAACACTTAGTGTGCTATCAAACGTCACAACATAACTGGGTGACTATAAAGATGCTCTACAGGTGTCTCCGATGGTGTTTGTTGAGTTGCAATAGATCAAGATTAGGATTTGTTACTCCCTGTATCAGAGAGGTATCTCTGGGCCCTCTTCGTAATGCACATCACTATAAGCCTTGCAAGCAATGTAACTAATGATTTAGTTGCGTGATGATGCATTATGGAACGAGTAAAGAGACTTGCCAGTAATGATATTGAACTAGGTATTGAGATACCGGTGA
This sequence comes from Triticum urartu, assembly GCF_003073215.2. Taxonomy (NCBI): domain Eukaryota; kingdom Viridiplantae; phylum Streptophyta; class Magnoliopsida; order Poales; family Poaceae; genus Triticum; species Triticum urartu. The sequence continues at coordinate 419,939,607 of NC_053027.1, read as the reverse complement.
TCGAATCTCAGCCAAGTAACATACCGATGACAAAGGGAACAAAGTATGTTGTTATGCGGTTTGACCGATAAAGATCTTTGTAGAATATGTAGTAAGCAACATGAGCATCCAGGTTCCGCTATTAGTTATTGACCATAGATGTGTCTCGGTCATGTCTACATAGTTCTCGAACCCGTAGGGTTCGCACGCTTAACATTCGATGACGATCGGTATTATGAGTTTATGTGTTTTGATGTACCGAAGGTAGTTCGGAGTCCTGGATGTGATCACAGACATGACAAGGTGTCTAGAAATGGTTGAGATGCAAAGATCGATATACTGGAAGGCTATGTTTGACACCGGGATGGTTCCGGATGAGTTCGCGCATTTACCGGAGTAATGGGGGCTTACCGAAACCCCCGGGGAGTCAATGGGCCTTATTGGGCCTTAGTGGGAGAGAGGAGGAGGCAGCCAAGGTGGAGGGCGCACCCCCCCGCCCCAGCCCAGTCCAAGTTGGGTGGGAGCCGGCCTAGGGATGAAAATGGAGTGGAAAGTTTCCGCTTTTCCGGAGGAAAAATGGAAACGGAGAGGAGATATGAAAATGGAAATGGAATTTCTTATGTGGAAACGGAAACAAAAACGAAATGGTGTTTTTTGGTGGAACAAACATGGAAACGGAAAGTGAATACTGAATTTCCATTTCTACTATAGGCCCATGGCTTCTTTGTAGCCCAACTACAAAACAACACAAAATTACACAATGAGTGTAATGAGCAGAATGGATCATTTGAGGACCAACTTTTACTACCGCACATATACTCAACTAGACCCTATACAGAATTTTCATGTATTACTACAATTCTAACCTATGTTGCAAACACAACCATATTACTTTGTAGCCATGTTAACAATTCCATAAATTTATTTGCTCTTTGTTTGTATTTCTCTATGATTCGAGGAGGGTTTTAAGTTCTGGTCAACACGCAATTTTGTTTCCGTGTCCGCTCTGTATTCGCCCCGTGTCTTTTTTCGGTACTATCTATTTCCATATTCGTTTCTGGGGTTTCTGTATTCGTTCTGTTTTTGCAATAAAAATACAGAAACAAATATGGTAGCACCCAGTTCCGTCCATTTCCGCGCCATTTTCATCCCTATGAGGGCTGGCCCTCCCCTCCTCCACTCCTTTATATACGGGGGGCACCCCATAGACACACAAGTTGATTGTTTAGCCGTCTGTGGTGCTCCCCTCCACAGAATTCCACCTCAGTCATATCGTTGTAGTTCTTAGGCGAAGCCCTGCGTTGGTAACTTCATCATCACCGTCATCACGCCATCGTGCTGATGAAACTCTCCCTCAGCCTTAGCTGGATCAAGAGTACGAGGGACGTCACCGAGCTGAACATGTGCAGATCGCGGAGGTACCGTGCGTTCGGTACTTGATCGGTTGGATCGCGAAGATGTTTGACTACATCAACCGCGTTTCATAATGCTTCCGCTTTCGGTCTACGAGGGTACGTAGACATACTCTCTCCCTCTCGTTGCTATCCATCTCCTAGATAGATCTTGCGTGATCGTAGGAAATTTTTTGAAATATTGTGTTCCCCAATAGTGGCATCCGGGCCAGGTCTATGCGTAGATGTTATATGCACGAGTAGAACACAAAGGAGTTGTGGACATGGGTATATACATATTGCTTGCTGTCACTAGTTGATTCTTGATTCAGTGGTATTGTTGGATGAAGCGGCTCAGACCGACATTACACGTACACTTACGCGAGACTGGTTCTACTGACGTGCTTCGCACACAGGTGGCTAGTGGGTGTCTATTTCTCCAACTTTAGTTGAATCGGATTCAATGAACAGGGTTCTTTCTGAAGATCAAAAAGCAATCACTATACCGCATTGTGGTTTTTGATGCGTAGGTAAGAACGGTTCTTGCTAGAAGCCCGTAGCAGCCACATAAAACTTGCAACAACAAAGTAGAGGACGTCTAACTTGTTTTTGCAAGGCATGTTGTGATGTGATATGGTCAAGACGTGATTACATATATTGTTGTATGAGATGATCATGTTTTGTAACACAGTTATTGGCAACTGACAGGAGCCATATGGTTGTCGCTTTATTCTATGAAATGCAATCGCCATGTAATTGCTTTACTTTATCACTGAGTGGTAGCGATAGTCGTAGAATCAATAGTTGGCGAGACGACAACGATGCTACGATGGAGATCAAGGTGTCAAGCCGGCGACGACGGTGATCATGACGGTGCTTTGGAGATGGAGATCAAAGGCACAAGATGATGATGGCCATATCATATCACTTATATTGATTGCATGCGATGTTTATCCTTTATGCATCTTATTTTGCTTAGTACGGTGGTAGCAGTATAATATGATCTCTCACTAAATTCAAAGTATAAGTGTTCTCCCTAAGTATGCACCGTTGCTATAGTTCGTCGTGCTGAGACACCAGGTGATGATCGGGTGTGATAAGCTCTACGTTCACATACAACTGGTGCAAGCCAGTTTTGCACAAGCAGAATTCTCGGGTTAAACTTGACAAGCCTAGCATAAGCAGATATGGCCTCAAAACACTGAGACCGAAAGGTCGAGCATGAATCATATAATAGATATGATCAACATAGTGATATTCACCATTGAAAACTACTCCATCTCACGTGATGATCGGACATGTTTTAGTTGATATGGATCACGTGATCACTTAGATGGTTATAGGGATGTCTATCTAAGTGGGAGTTCTTAAGTAATATGATTAATTGAACTTTAATTTATCATGAACTTAGTACCTGATAGTATTTTTCATGTCTATGTTGTTGTAGATAAATGGCATGTGCTATTGTTCCATTGAATTTTAACGCGTTCATAGAGAAAGCTAAGTTGAAAGATGATGGTAGTAATTACACGGACTAGGTCCATAACTTGAGGATTATCCTCATTGCTGCACAGAAGAATTACATCCTGGAAGCACCGCTGGGTGACAAGCCTGCTGCAGATGCTGCTGACAATGTTAAGAACGTCTGGCAAAGCAAAGCTAATGACTACTCGATAGTTCAGTGTGCCATGCTTTATGTCTTAGAACCGGGACTTCAACGACGTTTTGAACGTCGTGGAGCATATGAGATTTTCCAGGAGTTGAAGTTAATATTTCAAGCAAATGCCCGGATTGAGAGATATGAAGTCTCCAATAAGTTCTACAGCTGAGGAGAATAGTTCTATCAGTGAACACATACTCAGAATATCTGGGTACCACAACCACTTGACTCAGTTGGTAGTTAATCTTCCTGATGATAGTGTCATTGATAGAGTTCTTCAATCACTGCCACCAAGCTACAAGAGCTTCGTGATTAACTATAATATGCATGGGATAGATAAGACAATTCCTGAGCTCTTCGCAATGCTAAAGGCTGTGGAGGTAGAAATCAAGAAGGAGCATCAAGTGTTGATGGTCAACAAGACCACCAGTTTAAAGAAGAAGGGCAAAGGGAAGAAGGGGAACTTCAAGAAGAACAGCAAGCAAGTTGCTGCTCAAGTGAAGAAGCCCAAGTATGGACCTAAGCCTGAGACTGAGTGCTTCTACTGCAAAGGACCTGGTAACTGCAAGCGGAACTGCCCCAAGTATTTGGCGAATAAGAAGGATGGCAAAGTGAAAGGTATATTTGTAAGTGCATCTAGTGCCCCTTAGTGTTTTTGGTGTATTGAAGACTTATAGGTTAAGGGACTGATGCATTTGTGAGTGTACACGGGTCTATAAGTTTATGAGGAGTTTGACATTTACACAGAAAGTCGACCCCTAAAAATGAGGTTCTTCAACTAAAGACTTTGGATTTCTGAAGACTTTCTGAAGACTTTGAAAGTGAAGAAATTGGTGTAATCCTGAAGACTTCGTATTCATTCGAGGAACATGAAGCATGAAGATTTTTGTTTTCTTAGTTTCATTGTCCCTTTCTTGAGTTGTAGGAAACACTTTACTGTTAAAGGGGGTCGAGGAAATACTAAGGAAAAATTTCCAAGTGATGCTCAACTCAAATCCTACCCCTACCAATCCCTTCGAGTGAAGCCATTGGAAATCTCATACAGTTCAGTCAATTTCTTCAGTGACAGAGACGAAGTTCTTCTGGTCTCTGAGGAATTTGTTCTGACTGAGGAGTTAGGAATTCACCAGTGCGGATTTCCTACACAGTGAGCAACATGATAGCCCTGAGGAATTTGATACTCAAAATTCCGACTGTTGTTGTGCTATGCGCCAGCTGTCCCAAAATATCTACCCACCTAATGGTCATATCATTGAACGGAATTTATATCTTATCATGTCGTGCTGCTCCCTAGGCTATAAATAGCCGCCCCCTACAACCGCTAGCTGGTTGGCTGCTCCGAGAGAAACTGACACTTGTCATTTGAGAGCATCCCATCCTCCGAGGACTTTGAGCGAAAATCATCAAGTGAGGAAAACCCAAACCCAAACACCTACCAATCCAAAGTGATTGAGCATCACTGAAGAGATTGATCCTGCGTGGATCCGACGCTTGTTCCCTTGTAAGACTATGCATCTTCCAGACGGTTAGGCATCATGGCCTAGAGCATCCAAGAGGAAATTGTGGATCACCGAGTGACCGAGTCTGTGAAGGTTTGGAAGTCACCTGAAGACTTACCACGAGTAATTGGGTGAGGTCTGTGTGACCTTAGATCAAGGGAAATACGGTGAGGACTAAGTGTCCTGAGCTGCATGTTCAGGACTGGGTGTCCGGGACTATGTGTCCTCAGGTTTAAATACCTAGCCGCCCTAACCAAACGTACAACTGTCACAGCAGTTGGAACTGGTCTACCAAATCATTGTCTTCATCGAGCTAACTGGTTCCATTTCCTCAACCCTTCCATTTCCTCGTTTCTGTGTTGTGTGCTTGTTCATATCTGTTTGAAGACTTTGACTAAAGACTTTCTCTATTTCCTCAGCTCAAATTTCTTCAGTCTGTTTGTCTTCATTCTGTTTATCCTATGATTACGCTTTATGTACTCTATTCTTGTTTTCATTTCATCATGAAGACCATGTTCATGCTCTGTTATGTTTACTTCTGAGTACTTATTCCGCTGCAAGTAGTTCTTCACTCAGGAATTTCCTCACCCGCAAATTCCTCAGTCAAGAATTCATAAAAATCGCCTATTCACCCCCCCTCTAGTCGATATAACGCACTTTCAATTGGTATCAGAGCAAGGTACTCCCTTGTTCTGTGTGATTTTGGCTTAACCGCTTGGAGTTTTAGTTATGTCGACCGCAGGTATGATCAAGGTTTCTGCTGGGTGTCCTACCTTCGATGGGACAGACTACCCCTACTGGAAGAATAAGATCTTGAGGCAATTGACAATGATCTCTGGTACGTTGTGGAAAATGGAGTTCCCTCTGTCACTCCTACCATCAACGCTGCTGATGTGAAGAGATTCAATCAACTCGACTCTCAAGCGAAGAACATCATATGTGGCCATCTGAGAAAAGGGCAGTATGGCAGAGTGAGTGCTTTGGAGACAGCAAAGCTTATCTGGGACAGGTTGTCCAAGGTCAATGAGGGAGTCTCAACATAGCGTGACTCTCGAGTTGACGTTCTTCGCAATCTCTTCGACTGCTTCAAAAGACTCGACAATGAAAATGTTCAGCAAACCTTCGATCGCCCTACTGACATCTCAAATGAGCTTCAAGCACTTGGTGCCACTGATATAACCGACCATGAGGTGGTAAAGAAATTGTTGAGATCACTTGATTCCTCATTTGATACCTTGGCATTGATGATACAAGAACGTGGAGACTATAAGTCACTTGATCCCGCTGATATCCTCGAGAGACTAAATACTCATGGGTTCCAGCTTGCTGAGAAGAGAGATCTCTATGGACCAAGTTATGGTAGATCACGGGCTCTTAAGGCCAAGGCAGTGTCTGAATCTGAAGGTGAAGATTCTGGCAGCAACCTTGGTGACCATGAAGAACTGAGCCAGGAGCTAGCAATGCTCGTGAGGAAGTTCCAGAAGTTCTCAGGACATGGTCGCTTTGGTAAATCCTCAAGAAGTGGTGACTTGAGATCAGATTCCTCATCCTATGATTACAAGAAGAGACTCTGTCACAAATGCAAGAAACCCGGACACTACATTCAAGATTTTCCTCATCGGAAAAAGGAATCAAAGAATAAGAAGTACAAGGATTACAGTTCTGATGATTCAAAGAAGAAGAAGAAATCTTCAAGGTCCTCATCTCACAAGAAGAGCAGCTCCAAGAAGGCTCGGAAATTCATTGGCAAGGAAATTGACTCTGAGGCTGAATCTGAGGAAAATGAGGAAGAGGAGGAATCTGAGGAGTCAGACTCTGGTGTGGCGAGCCTAGCCCTCGCTACCGTGTTCATTAGCAAGTCCATCTTCAACTTTGAAGAAAAGGACCTCCCCAACACAACTTATGACGGCGATGAGGACTACGCTCCCACCTATTGCTTCATAGAAAAAGGCTCAAAGGTACTCAAATATCCCTCCTCCGAATCTAGTAAGGATGAATATGATGAAAACCTCAAACCCAGCTATTCTAAACTTGCTAAGATTGCTGTGAAACTGCAAAAGGCTCTGGAAAAGGTTCAAAACATGCTAGATAAAAGCAATGATATGTTGGGAGAGGAAATGGATCGCACTAAAATTTTGACTGAAAATCTCCAGAGACTTCAGTCCAAGTTTCACAATCTTCAAGGTCATCATAACACTCTCCTATCTGATCATGAGAAGGTTTCTTATGAATTTGTTCAAAGAAAGCAAGATCTTGAGCAATTAAGAGTGAGTTATGAGGATCTTCAGAAGGAGTGTGATTCATTACTTGCTCAACAGATCAGTGCTACTCAGGATGAATTTGTTCCTCCATGTTCGAAGTGCATTGAACGTGAAACTGCTAATTCTTCACCTGAATGCTCAAATACTTCCATTGCTGAAAATTCTTCAACTGCCTCTGCTATCACTAATTCCTTATCTGAGGACATTGCTAGTATCATTGATGATGCAGGGCTGAAGGAATTGTATATGACAGCCATGTACAAAAGTCTCAAAGGGCATCAGGCTCTTTGTGACGTGCTTAAAAAGAAGATCCTCAATAGGAAACCTAGGAAAGAGGGTATTGCCTTTCAGTGGAAACTTAATGTTGATGGGACCTACTGGAAACCTGAGCAGTATCCCAAAACCTCATGGGTTGCTGAAAGGGACCTTCAGTGGATCCATCTACTTTATCTGGCTTTACATGTGAATCTTCATATTCTTCTGATGAGTCAATTGACTCCAACTATAAACTGTTCAAAAATTAGAATGGTGAAGTATTTGCTAGATATGTTGGCACTAACTGCAGAAATGGCTCTCCTATGAAGAAAATCTGGGTTCCCAAAAGGTGCCTTGAAAATCTTCAGGTGAATGTCATCATGACACCACCTGTGAAAAATAGGAACCCCAGATCAAAATCTTCATATGGAACAAATTCTTCATATGGATCCAAGTCCTCATACGGACCAAACTCCTCACGTGGATCAAATTCCTCAAAAGGATCAAAGTCCTCATATGAACATCATTGTGCTAACCCGTCTGTTCCGCAGGGAAGATCTAAGGATTACGGGTATGTGCATTATTCTTCAAATCATTATGTTCATAAGTCCTCAAAGAATTTCTCTTCTTATTCTTATGCTTACCCTAATCCCTCCTATGTGAAACGAAGTGGATCGGCATCTATGCCACCTTTCTCTTATGGAGCTCGCAGAATGATGAACTCTTTGCCACCCCTTCAGATGTGGGTGGTGAAGAAAAAGAATTAATCTCTTATGCAGGGTCAGGTCTCCAGACGAACTTAATCGCTTGAAGAATTTGCTGGAGACCTGAATATGCTTGAAAGGACGCAAGCTAATCATGAAGAAATGAATTTTCATTTCTCACATCCTCATACTGCTTTAGCTGTTCTATTGGTTGATGAAATTGATCTAATGAAATTGATACCATATTCTTCACTGATGAAGTATATGAGTTCGTAAGTTGCACTAATTCATCTACAGGATGATCAACCCAAAGCCACTGAGTGGGCCCTCGATAGTGGATGTACAAATCACATGACTGGTGACAGGAGCTTATTGATAGACTCTGCTTTATCTCCATCACATCTAAAGCATATCACCTATGCTGACAAAGGAAAAAGCAAGGTATTGGGTCTAGGTAAGGTTGCAATCTCAAAGTATCGACACATGGACAAAGTCATGCTTGTCGAGTCCTTGGGGTTCAACCTCATGTCTGTCTCAATGCTTTGTGATCATGATATGGTTGTTGTCTTTGGCAAGTATCGTTGTGTTGTGATCATGGAAGCTGACAATTCCAAAGTCTTCAAAGGTTTTTGGAGAGGAGATTTGTATATTGTTGATTTCTCTATAGGACCACAACCTGCTACATGTCTACTTGCAAAAGCTTCAAAAGGCTGGCTATGGCATTGATGACTTGGTCATGCTGGCATGAGGAATCTACACATGCTCGTGAAGAAGAAGCATGTCATTGGCATTGAGAATGTCAAATTCCTCAAGGATCACTTATGCGGAGCCTGTGAAGCTAGAAAGATGAACAAGGCCAAGCATCCAGCAAAGACTATCATGACTACTACACGACCATTTGAATTGCTTCACATGGATCTCTTTAGCCCTACTCACTATGCCACATTCACAATTGTTGCATCCTTATATGGCTTTGTCATTGTTGATGATTATTCTCGATATACATGGGTGCATATCATCACTTACAAAACTGAAGTGCAGGAAGTCTTCAAACGATTTCCTCGAGGGCTTCAACCAACTTTGGTGTGAAGATCAAGCACATTAGAAGTGATAATGGAACTGAGTTCAAGAATACTGGTCTTGATGACTATCTTGATGAACTAGGTATTACTCATGAGTTATCTGCTCCTCATACTCCTCAGCAATGAGTACAAGACGCCTCCTCGCTTCTGGCCTGAGGCAATTGATACTGTGTGCCACATCATCAACAGGGTATATCTTCACAAATTCTTCAAGAAAACTGCATATGAACTTTTCACTGACAAGAAACCCAATGTGAGTTATTTCAAAGTCTTCAGTGCTAAATGTTGGATTAGAGATCTCATCACAGTTCTAAATTTGCACCGAAAGCACATGAAGGTTTTATGCTCGGTTATGGTAAGGACTCACACACCTACAGAGTCTTCGACACCTATCACCACAAGGTTGTTGAAACTGTAGATGTGCGGTTCGATGAGACTAATGGCTCGAAAAGAGAGCACCTACCTCCTGTGACAGATGAAATACCTCCTAAGGAATCTATTAAGTTCAAGGCTACTAAGGATGTCATTCCTACCGAAGAATCTGCCGAAGAAGTCATTCCAGAACATGAACAACGCATGCTGATGCACCTGAGGAAAATGGGGCTGAAGAAAATGCTGGTCAAATTCCTCAACGACAACCCTCTCATCCTCGCGTTGCAAATGAAGTGCAAATTGATAAAATCATCGGCGACATCAACATTCCAGGTCCTCTCACACGCTCAAGAGCTTCACATTTATCTAACTTTTGTGGGCACTTTGCTTTCGTCTCTATCATAGAGCCCACTAAGGTAGATGAAGCATTTCTGGAGCCTGAGTGGATTCAAGCTATGCAAGAGGAACTACATCAATTTGAGATCAACAACGTCTGGGAAATGGTCAAACGTCCAGATCATCGCAAGCACAATATCATCGGCACAAAGTGGATCTACCACAACAAGCAAGATGAAAATGGCCTTGTGGTGAGCAATAAGGCATGACTTGTAGCTCAAGGCTACACACAGGTTGAAGGAATTGATTTCAATAAAACTTTTGCACCTGTTGCTAGACTTGAGGCTATTTGCATATTACTTGCTTATGCTAACCATCATGATATCATCTTACATCAAATGGATGTGAAAAGTGCATTCCTCAATGGTAAGCTTGAGGAAGAAGTATATGTTGCTCAACCCCCAGGTTTTGAAGATCCAAAGCATCATGACAAAGTCTTCAGACTCAATAAGGCCCTCTATGGCCTCAAGCAGGCCCCTCAGGTGTGGTATGATACTTTGAAGGAATTACTCATGAAGAAAGGCTTCAAACCCGGTTCACCTGACCCAACTCTTTTCACTAAATCTTATGATGGTGAATTGTTTGTGTGCCAAATTTATGTTGATGATATCATTTTCGGCTGTACTGACCAACGTTACAGTGATGAATTTGCCTATATGATGAGTGAAGAATATCAAATGTCTATGATGGGAGAATTGAAATTCTTCTTAGATCTTCAGATTCATCAACAGCGCAATGGCATATTCATATCTCAGGAGAAATACCTCAAGGATGTACTGAGGAAATTCGGCATGCAAGATTGCAAAGGAGTCAAAATCCCTATGCCCACAAATGGCCATCTATGCACTAATGAAAATGGTATTGACTCCAATCAAAAGTTATACCACTCCATGATTGGTTCTTTATTGTACTTATGTGCATCTAGGATAGATATTATGCTTAGTGTTTGCATGTGTTCCCGATTCCAAGATACACCGAAGGAATCACACCATAAGGCTGTGAAGCATATTCTTCGATATCTAGCTCACACACCAACACTTGGATTATGGTACCCCAAGGGCTTGGCTTTTGATCTCATTGGATTTTCAGACTCTGACTATGCTGGTGATCGTGTGGACCGCAAGTCAATATCTAGCACATGCCATTTCCTCGGACGATCTTTGGTCTGTTGGTCCCCGAAGAAACAAAACTGTGTATCACTGTCTACTGCTGAAGCTGAGTACATTGCTACTGGTTCTTGCTGTGCTCAACTGCTATGGATGAAGCAAACTCTCAAGGACTATGGCGTCAACGTGAAGAATGTGCCACTCTACTGTGACAATGAGAGTGCCATCAAGATTGCTCATAACCCAGTTCAGCACTCGAAGACAAAGCACATTCAGATTCATCATCATTTTCTTCGTGATCATGTATTGAAGGGTGACATCTCTATTGAGCATGTGAAGACTGAAGAATAGCTAGCCGATATCTTCACTAAGCCCTTGGATGAGAAGAGATTTAGCAAGTTGCGGTGTGAGCTAAATATCTTAGAATCTTCAAATGTTCTTTGAAAAGGACACACATCCTAACACTTATGCAAAAATTGATGACTCAGATGTGCAACACATGAAGAAACATTTTTCTTCAATCAATGAAGACTAACACTCTAAGTGTGAAGAAATTAACGAATAATTTGATTCTCAGAACCCTACGACAATTGTACGCGGTGTCTGGAATCATCATTCTTATACGGTGGGTCACGCCACCACCAAAAGTTGAAAATCTTCAATTTGAGTTTTTCCTCAGTTTTGAAATTCCTCAGTTGTTTTTCAACTTGCATTGTCTTCTCTCTTTCCATCGTTCTTATTCATTGGCTATATATATATATATATATATATATATATATATATATACATATATATATATGAGTTTATGTCCTCTCCAGCATTCACTTATTGCTAATTCTTCAAGTTGCTTGTTCTGCTAAGTGAATGTGATCGGACCCTTCCCCATCTATGCTAATCTCAACCCAGTCTATTCACAAATTCTTCATGTGCATTCTATTTGAAACTCGTTCAAAATCTTCACTATGTCCTTGTCAGCTGAGGAAATTGCGAACGGAATTTTAGAACTTATCTTATCTGAATTTTCGGCTTTTGCCGCTCAAACCGTTACACATTCCAAAATAATACGTATCCTATTCACCCACGATCACACACAATCATCACCTCTCAGTACGTGGGTGACACATGTCACACGAATGAGAAGGGTCAGGGGCACGTTCGTCCAATTTCCTCGGGCGGGCAGTTTTTCACTTCGGCTATAAATACCCCTCTCCCTTCCTCACTTTGTTTTTACTCCGCTCGACCTCACTCCCTCACTCAAGCTCTCGAACCCTAGCGCCGCCGCTACTTCCATCGTCGCCAGTGAGGAAGAGCTTCACTGCCTCGACCTCATCGCCGTCGTACTCACGCCGGCCGCGGATTTCTTCACTTTGCTGGCGCCGTAGCTGTCTTCCTTAGCCAAGTTAGGGCGTGGAAGATCTGAACCGATGAGCTTCAAATCTACACCTCACAGTTGTCGTGTTCTTCGTCCAGGGTAATTAAAAGTTACTTTTACTGCCCTCTTTGATTCAAATGTTCTCTACAAAATCTTCAAAAGGTGTTTATTCTTCAAATCTTCACACACTGGACACCTCCCATAACATCTGTTCTTGATCTGTTTCTCTAAGAAAAAGAAAATTCTTCAAGATTCCTCAATTGTGTGGATTTTTCAATCTGTACAACTCTAGAACCTAAGTCAAAGAACGCTTAGTAAAATTCTTCAAGACTCAACTGGTCAAATTCCTCAAACTTGTTCTTATTGAAAAACCTTCTCAGAACGCATATGACCTCTCCAAATTCCTCGCAACTATACTCTGTTCACAAGTACACATGTCCGCTGCTGAATCCCTAGGTTCTCATCAACTTAACTCATTTGCAGCGTTCCTCGAAGAAAAGTTGCACACCTCTTCAGAGAATTCCATTGCTCAAATTCCTCGGCTGAAGAAAATGGCAGGTGGAAAGAAACCTCAGGAGGGAGGCAAGAGACTGGAGGTCCACACTACGTTTGAAATCCCTAAGGATATCTATGAGGATTATTGCACTCCTGATGAGGCCAAACATGGCAAGGAGGACAAAAATCAGCGCAAGCTGCGCATACAAAGGATAGAGAGGAGATGGGCACGGGAATGGAGGCAGTACAGATATGTTACTCCCAAGTATATGAAGAAATTCGCTCTTAATCCTCCATGCCCAAGACCTCCATTGGCACCTGGCCAAGAAGCTGATCCCACTAGCCTCAAGCGTGGGAGGACTATCCTGATGAATGGGCCAAGCGCCAGGCCAAGCTAGCCAAAGTAGCTAAGGAAGCAGTGAGGAAATTTAATGAAGAGTCTGTTGCTGCTGCTGCCACTGCTGAGGCCTATGCTAGCAAGCCGAAGAAGTCCATGCCTAAGAAGCCCGCACATAAGCCCAGTGCTCCTTCTTCAATGCCCTCACGGCCAAGCTCCTCAGCAATGCCCTCATGGCCAACTTATGTTAAGCCCTCACGGCCAATTCCTCAAGCCGCACCAGCTCCTTCAAAATCCTCAGCTCCTCCTTCCAAGTCCTCAGCACCTGTGCATCTCGCCATGTGCCAAAGGACAACAGTGACCTCTATTGCCTTAGGAGCTTTTGCTAATTCTTCAGTTGCACCAAATTCATCAACTGGCCCCTCTCTGCTGAAGACAAAGGCCACTGCTGGACGAGGCTCTCGACCAAGTCCTCACAAGAAGCAAGTCGCCTTTCAAGTACCATCCAAATATGATGAAGCTCATGATGAAGAACTCACTGAAATCATCAAAGATAGGCAACACAGGCCGCTAGAGCCAAAGGCAGCAATGTGCCATTGATGCTGGATCCAAAGTTGATCCTAGATTTCATTGACTTGTGGCACAAGGACCCCAACACACCTCTTCCTAAGCTGAACCTCACTCCTGGTCAAAGTCATGTGCTGACTCACTTCATCGATGAAGAAAAATGGAAATTTGAACAAGGAAGGAGGGTGAAGAAAGCGCAATACATGAAAGAGCGCTTTTTGAAGCAAAATGTTCTGAAGCATTCACCTGAAGAACTTGTTGCTTTTCAATCACAGATCAAGAAACTAAGTGATGAATTTGATCGCTACTATGCTGACTCGCTTGGAGCCAAAGTCAGATTTGTAAAGATAACTGAAAAGTTCACTTCCAATGTTGCAGCCCCAACGCAACAAGAAAATCCTCAGGCTGAAGCATCTGCTCAGCCTACTGAAGAAAATGCCAGCACCACTAATCATACTCAGGCTGCTGAAGAAAATTCTAGTACCAGGGCTGATGACTGCATTCCAGTCACTGATGAAACTGCTAGGACAACCACTAGTGTTGCGCCTGAAGAAATTGCCAGGCCAGCTAAAGCATCAACCACTATGCCTGAAGAAACTGCTTATACCAGGGCAACTGCATCAGTTGTGCCTGAAGAAACAGAACCAATTTCCTATGCTCCTCCTGCACCTGCACCAAGTCAAATTCTTCCTTCTCATCATAAGCTAAGAAGACCAAGGCTGCGGAGCATGCAGCTGTGAAGAAAAGGAAAGCATCAACTTCATCAGACTCTTTAGCTCCAAAGAAGATGAATAAATTGACCAGCTCGTTTGAAAATCCTATTGATGATGTTCCAGTCTCAAGAATGCCATCAAAGGAACTCGTTCCTTTTGATGAAGAATACATGATCCCAAGCAGATCCGATGCAGACATTCCTTCTGCTGCTTCCTCAGAGCAGTTGGATGAAAAAATTGAAGTGGATGCAATCCCTTCAACCCCACTTGTTTTATCACCCATGCCTTAGTTTACTGTTGAAGAGGCCGGCGTTGAAGAAATGAGTGGAGAAGATGAGGATGTGGACATTGGGTGCACAACGCCAGTTCTGAATGATGGCTTTTGGGAAAGTCGGCACCTTCTCCGTTGTTCACTCCTCTGCAACAAATTCCTCAGTCCCAAATGACTACTGAAGTTCAAATGGGTTCTCAAGAACCACACTCCACTTCGTCCATCCATGAAGAGATTCCAGCCACTAGCGCTGACGACATTGCTGCTGAAGAATTGAAGTCACAGGCTGCCACTGAAGAAGAAACTGAACTTCCTCAGCCTGAGGAACCTGAGATCAAGATCCATGAGGTTGTGATGCAATTGACTGACACTCCTCACCCCAAGCCAAAGGATCCCTTCCCGAAGAAGAGGAAATTCAAGGTTGATGACTTCTTCAGCGAGCATGTGTTCTTCACAAACAATAACCCTTATGACTCTGCTCGTCTTAGAAGGAAGCGCTTCTGGACTGCCAGCCAAGCAAACTTTTATTCTTCACTGCTTGTCAACAAGGACAAAGTCTTCGACCATGAGCATATTCCTCACGTGGACATAGAATCACTACCTTGCTTCACCCCCAGTCCTTAGTGTGCTTCATGATGCAGGACTGCTCAACTTTTGCATGGATATTTGCGATTGGAGTGAAGAGCTCATTCTTCAATTCTATGCAAATCTGCATATCACAGGCGATGCTGACGATGTGAACTCTTGGGTTTTGGACTGATGACAAAAAACACACATTTCAAAGCATCGGCCTCTGAATTGCTTCATGCCCTTCCTGTCAGTCCTCCCCTTGAAGGCGCTCGTTGCATCTATCATGAACCTGAACTCACTACCCATTACATGCAAGTGCTAATGAAGCCTCTAAAGCCAGGTCAAGCTCCAAGGACCAAATTCCTCTTGAAGGAATTGTTGTTTGTGCCTAGAACTGTCTATCGCATTCTGACGAAGACATTGAGTCCAATCAAACTCCACGATTCAAATGATGAAGAAGTTGTTGGCATGATGAAGAATCTGCTATTCAATATCATACATGGCATTCCTATCAACTACCATGATTTCTTCATGATGACTCTGGCAAATGTTGCCCTCTCTCCGTTTGAGTTGAAGCCTTACGCTCCCTGGATTATGAGATTCCTCATAACAAGGTCTTCACTCAACTACAAGGCTGATTTTCAGAATTATGTCAATTACCTGCCCCCAATAGAAGTCCTCAAGCGGACATTCTCCTCATCTGATGAAAAAGGCAAGGCTACTTCTATTATTGATGAAGGCATTCGTCCATTGGATGGTCAGTTTTGCAAAGTTGCATCTTACTCCACCAATGATGATTCTGTTACTCATGATTCTACCGTAATGCATCAAGGCCAAATCCTCAAGCAATAGCTCCCCGGGTGATGACTGATCGTGAGCTTCTTCTTAGTCTTCACAAGAAGGTGGATCGAAACCACAAATGGATTAAGCGTCAGTTCGGTTCTATTCTTCACAACATGACTGCTACACACAGTGCAGTGAAGAAAAACCATTACTACCTCCATGAAGTCTTCGGTCACACCTGGGCTATTTTGACACATCTGTATGGTGAAGATGATCTGAAGAAAATGGGTTTCAAGCAGGACTTTGAATGGTCTCAGCCACCACCAGCGAAGAAATTCAAGAAGACTAAAGTTCCTTCCTTGGTGGCCAGCTCATATTCTTCGTCACATGAAACCGATGAGCATGAAGACTTGGAGGACACTGCGGTAGGCCCTACAACAACAAATGACCCCAACAACGCTGGCGCTCCTCCATCATCTTGATATTCTTCAGGGGCGTTAGTCCTGATTTTTCGTCCCTTTTGGTCATTTGATGACAAAGGGGGAGAAATTTGAGTTAGTATTCAAGTGGGTCTACTTATATGGGCGTTTTTTTTCTAAGTGACAACTCTCGTTCTTCTGAGACTTTATTCGATCGAGTTGTAAACTTAAAACCTATGGTGGTCTGATACTTTTGCTGAGTTTTTCTGCATGCTTATTCCTCATTAATGTTAATGCATGCATGCTGAATTACATCAGTCACCATATTTCATCATGCATTTCAAATTCTTCGTATTGTATGTCAAATGCGTGTATGGATTACAAGATATAGAGGGTGATCTCCATGATTCTACTCTTCAAGTGTGCATTGCTTCAAAAGCAAATTCCTGACTATGCACATTTTCAGGGGGGGTTTTCTATATCTTGCAATCAAATTCCTCAATATCAGTATTTACACTTCATATGTTTATCCCCGTTGAAAACTTAACCTATATTGTCATCAATCACCAAAAATGGGGGAGATTGTAAGTGCATCTAGTGCCCCTTAGTGATTTTGGTGTATTGAAGACTTATAGGTTAAGGGACTGATGCGTTTGTCAGTGTACACAGGTCTATAAGTCTATGAGGAGTTTGATATTTACAGAGAAAGTCGACCCCTAAAAATGAAGTTCTTCGACTGAAGACTATGGATTTTTGAAGACTTTCTAAAGACTTTGAAAGTGAAAAAATTGGTGTAATCCTGAAGATTTGGTATTCATTCGAGGAACATGAAGCATGAAGACTTTTGTTTTCATGGTTTCATTTTCTCTTTCTTGAGTCATAAGAAACACAGTACTGTTAAAGGGGGTCGAGGAAATACTAAGGAAAAATTTCCAAGTGATGCTCAACTCAAATCCTACACCTACCAATCCCTTCGAGTGAAGCCATTGGAAATCTCATACAGTTCAGTCAATTTCTTCAGTGACAGAGACGAAGTTCTTCTAGTCTCTGACGAATTTGTTCTGACTGAGGAGTTAGGAATTCGCCAGTGCGGATTTCCTACACAGTGAGCAACATGATAGCCCTGAGGAATTTGATACTCAAAATTCCGACTGTTGCTGTGCTATGCGCCAGTTGTCCCAAAATATCTACCCACCTAACGGTCATATCATGGAAGGGCATTCATGTCTTATCATGTCGGGCTTCTCCCTAGGCTATAAATACCGCCCCCTACAACCACTAGCTGGTTGGCTGCTCCGAGAGAAACTGACACTTGTCATTTGAGAGCACCCCATCCTCCGAGGACTTTGAGCGAAAATCATCAAGTGAGGAAAACCCAAACACCTACAGACCCAAAGTGATTGAGCATCACTGAAGAGATTGATCTTGCGTGGATCCGACGCTTGTTACCTTTGAAGATTGTGCATCTTCCAGACGGTTAGGCATCATGGTCTAGAGCATCCAAGAGGAAATTGTGGATCGCCAAGTGACCGAGTCTGTGAAGGTTTGGAAGTCCCCTGAAGACTTACCACGAGTGATTGGGCGAGGTCTATGTGACCTTAGATCAAGGGGAATATGGTGAGGACTAAGTGTCCTGAGCTGCGTGTTCATGATTGGGTGTCCGGGACTTTGTGTCCTCAGGTTTAAATACCTAGCCGCCCTAACCAGACGTACAACTGTCACAGCAGTTTGAACTGGTCTACCAAATCATTGTCTTCACCAAGCTAACTGGTTCCATTTCCTCAACCCTTCCATTTCCTCATTTCTGTGTTGTGTGCTTGTTCATATCTGTTTGAAGACTTTGACTGGAGACTTTCTCTATTTCCTGAGCTCAAATTTCTTCAGTCTATTTGTCTTCATTCTGTTTATCCTCTGATTACGCTTTCTATACTCTGTGCTTGTTTTCATTTCATCATGAAGACCATGTTCATGCTATGTTATGTTTAATTCTGAGTACTTATTCCGCTGCAAGTAGTTCTTCACTTAGGAATTTCCTCACCCGCAAATTCCTGAGTAAAGAATTCATAAAAATCGCCTATTCACCCCCCTCGAGTCGACATAACGTACTTACAATATTTGATATACATGTTATTGATGTGTACCTTACTAATGCTCACAGTAGCACCTAGGTATTTGATACTGGTTCTGTTTCTAATATTTGCAACTCGAAACAGGGGCTACGGATTAAGCGAAGATTGGCTAAGGACGAGGTGACGATGCACGTGGGAAATGGTTCCAAAATTGATGTGATCGCTGTCGGCACGCTACCGCTACATCGACCTTCGGGATTAGTTTTAGACCTGAATAATTGTTATTTGGTGCCAGCGTTAAGCATGAACATTATATCTGGATCTTGTTTGATGAGAGACGGTTATTCATTTAAATCAAAGAATAATGCTTGTTCTATTTATATGAGTAATATCTTTTATGGTCATGCACCCTTGATGAGTGGTCTATTTTTACTAAATCTTGATAGTAGTGATACACATATTCATAGTATTGAAGCCTAAAGATATAAGTTTAATAATGATAGTGCAATTTATTTGTGGCACTACCGTTTACGTCATATTGGTGTAAAGGGCATGAAGAAACTCCATGCTGATGGGATTTTGGAATCACTTGATTATGAATCACTTGATGCTTGAACCATGCCTCATGGGCAAGATGACTAAGACTTGGTTCACCGGAATAATGGAACGAGCAACAGACTTATTGGAAATTATGCATATTGATGTATGCGGTCTGATGACTGTTGATGCTCGTGGCGGGTATCGTTATTTTCTGACCATCACAAATGATTTGAGCAGATATGGGTTTATCTACTTGATGAAACATAAGTCTGAAACATTTGAAAAGTTCAAAGAATTTCAGAGTGAAGTAGAAAATCATTGTAACAAAAAATTAATTTTCTATGATCTAATCGTGGAGGAGAATATTTGAGTTACGAGTTTGGTCTTCATCTGAAACAATGCAGAATAGTTTCGCAACTCATGCCACCCGGAACACCACAGCGTAATGGTGTGTCTGAACATCGTAACCGCACTTTATTAGATATGGTGCGATCTATGATGTCTCTTACTGATTTACCGCTATCGTTTTGGGGTTATGCTTTAGAGATGGCTACATTCACGTTAAATAGGGCACCATCGAAATCCGTTGAGACGACACCTTTTGAACTGTGGTTTGGCAAGAAACCCAAGTTGTCATTTCTTAAAGTTTGGGGCTGCGATGCTTATGTGAAAAAGCTTCAACCTGATAAGCTCGAACCCAAATCGGAGAAATGTGTCTTCATAGGATACCCAAAAGAGACTGTTGGGTACACCTTCTATGGGAGAAATGTTTCAGACCCGTTGACTAAGCCTCTCTCACGAGCAAAACATGATCAGCACCAAGACTCCATGGGTGTTAGAATCATTACTGTGTAATCTAGATTATTGACTCTAGTGCAAGTGGGAGACTCAAGGAAATATGACCTAGAGGCAATAATAAAGTTGTTATTTATATTTCCATATATCATGGTAAATATTTATTATTCATGCTAGAATTGAATTAACCAGAAACTTAGTACATGTGTGAATACATAGACAAACAGAGTGTCACTAGTATGCCTCAATTGACTAGCTCATTAATCAAAGATGGTTAAGTTTCCTAACCATAGACATGAGTTGTCATTTGATGAATGGGATCAAATCATTAGAGAATGATGTGATTGACTTGACCCATCCGTTAGCTTAGAACTATGATCGTTTAGTTTATTGTTATTGCTTTCTCCATAACTTATACATGTTCCAATGACTATGAGATTATGCAACTCCTGAATACCGAAGGTACACTTAGTGTGCTATCAAACATCACAACGTAACTGGGTGACTATAAAGATGCTCTACAGGTGTCTTCGATGGTGTTTGTTGAGTTGGCATAGATCAAGATTAGGATTTGTCATTCCGTGTATCGGAGAGGTATCTCTGGGCCCTCTCGGTAATGGACATCACTATAAGCATTGCAAGCAATGTAAGTAATGAGTTAGTTGCAGGATGATGCATTACGGAACGAGTAAAGAGACTTGCCGGTAACGAGATTGAACTAGGTATTGAGGTACCGACGATTGAATCTTGGGAAAGTAACATACCAACGATAAAGGCAACAAAGTATGTCGTTATGCAGTTTGACCGATAAAGATCTTCGTAGAATATGTAGGAACCAATATGAGCATCCAGGTTATGCTATTGGTTATTGACCGGAGATGAGTCTTGCTCATGTCTACATAGTTCTCGAACCCGTAGGGTCTGCACGCTTAACGTTCGATGACGATCGGTATTATGAGTTTATGTGTTTTGATGTACCGAAGGTAGTTCGGAGTCCATGTGTAATCACGGACATGACGAGGAGTCTCGAAATGGTCGAGATATTTGAAGGCTATATTTGGACATCGGAATGGTTCCGGATGAGTTCGGGTATATATCGAAGTACCAGGGGTTGCCGGAACCCCCCGGGGAGTCAATGGGCCTTATTGGGCCTTAGTGGGAGGGAGGAGGAGGCGGCCAAGGTGGATGGCGCGCCCCCTAAGCCCAATCCGAATTGGGTGCCCCCTTCCTTCCCTCTCTCTCCCTCTTCCTTCTTCTCCTACTCCTACTAGGAAGGGGGGAAACCTTAGGACTCCCCCCCTTGGGCGCGCCCTATGAGGGCCGGCCCTCCCCTCCTCCACTCCTTTATATACGGGGGAGGGGGCATGCCATAGACACACAAGTTGATTTTTAAGCCGTGTGCGGTGCCCCCCCTCCATAGAATTCCACCTCGGTCATATTGTTGTAGTGCTTAGGTGTAGCCCTGCGTCGGTAACTTCATCATCACTGTCATCACGCCGTCGTGCTGATGAAACTCTCCCTCGGCCTCAGCTGGATCAAGATTACGAGCGATGTCACCGAGATGAACATGTGCAGATCACGGAGGTACTGTGTGTTTGGTACTTGATAGGTTGGATCACAAAGACATTCGACTACATCAACCGTGATTCATAATTCTTCCGCTTTCGGTCTATGAGGGTACATAGACATACTCTCCTCTCGTTGCTATGCATCTCCTAGATAGATCTTGCATGATTGTAGGAAAATTTTTGAAATACTATGTTCCCCAATAGTGTATCCTAGGAAGATGGACAATCACCATTGGTAGACATTCACATAGGCATATATCCCACATTGGATCACGAGCCCTTGTTGGAAAAGCTTTCTGGCAAGGCTTCTATTGGCCCACAACCCACCAAGATGCAACTGCACTAGTAACGTCATGTGAAGCGTGCCAGTTCCATTCCAAGAACATACATTGGCCAGCTCAAGCCCTTCAAATGATCCCTCTCTCCTGGTCCTTCTCGGTCTGGGGGCACGATATCCTCAGCCCTTTTCTCCGTGCTATCGGGGGCTTTGAGTTCTTGTATGGGGCGATCGACAAGTTCACAAAGTGGCCTGAAGTATAGCCGGCGAGGAAGGTGACAACACAGTCAGCTGTCAAGTTCTTTAAAGGATTAGTTTGCCATTTTGGTGTTTTGAATAGGATCATCATCGACAATGGTACACAGTTCACGAGCCACACCTTCATGCAGTACTGTCAAGACCTTGACAGCTAAATCTATTTTGCATTTGTTGCTCACCCGAGAAGCAATGGCCAAACAAAGAGAACAAATGTTGAAATATTGTGGGGGCTGAAGACCAGAACATTTGACAAGCTACACAAGTGCGGAAGGCGCTGGGTTGATGAGTTGTTGGCGGTTCTTTGGTCACTTAGGACAACACCAAATCGAGCCACCGATGAGACGCCCTTCTCCCTTGTCTATGGTGCAGAGGAGGTACTCCCCACAGAACTCAAATATGGGTCACCTTGAGTTCAAACTTTCGATGAAGTAGATCAAGAAGCAATGCAACAAGATGATGCCATGCTCCTCGAGGAAGATCGTCTTTGGGCTGCTGTGTGTGCCGCACGCTACGAGCAAACCTTGCGCCGCTACCATAGCCGCAAGGTGCACACCCAGAGCCTTGAGAAATGTGACCTTGTTCTTCGTTGGATCTAGTCTGTGAAGGGACTAAACAAGTTGACACCAAAGTGGGAAGGCCCTTATCGGGTAGCACAAGTCACCAGACCTAGCTTGGTCCATCTAGAGACCGAAGATGGCACCTGTCGGTGTCAAAACTGGCGGATCTCGGGTAGGGGGTCCCGAACTGTGCGTCTAGGCCGGATGGTAACAGGAGACAAGGGACACGAAGTTTTGCCCAGGTTCGGGCCCTCTCGATTGAGGTAAAACCCTACGTCCTGCTTGATTAATATTGATGATATGGGTAGTACAAGAGTAGATCTACCACGAGATCGAGGAGGCTAAACCCTAGAAGCTAGCCTATGGTATGATTGTTGATGTGTACGTTGTCCTACGAACTAAAACCCTCCAGTTTATATAGACACCGGAGAGGGTTAGGGTTACACAAAGTCGGTTACAATGGTAGGAGATCTTCATATCTGTATCGCCAAGCTTGCCTTCCACGCCAAGGAAAGTCCCTTCCGGACACGGGACGGAGTCTTCAATCTTGTATCTTCATAGTCCAGGAGTCCGGCTGAAGGTATAGTCCGGCTATCCGAACACCCCCTAATCCAGGACTCCCTCAGTAGCCCCTGAAGCAGGCTTCAATGACGACAAGTCCGGCGCGCAGATTATCTTCGGCATTGCAAGGCAGGTTCCTCCTCCAAGTACTTCATAGAAGATTTTGAACACAAAGACAGTGTCCGGCTTTGCAAAATAAGTTTCCACATATTTCCATATAGAGAATAATATTTACACCAATCTAATCTGTTGACGTATTCTGTAGCGTGTCACACCATGGCCAAGCCTTTATCCGAGTCGTTTCATTATTCCACCTCAGCGCGTCATGCGAGGCGGTTTCCTTGGCACGTCTTGTTAAAGCAGAGATCGTGTCCCCTTATCCCGGGATTCTCATCAATACGGGCGTGGGTAACCCAACCGCGCCATTGATTACGGCGCTTGGAGATAAGCGAGTTTTACCAGGCTGGTGGTTTCATGTAGTTGTGTCCACCTATATAAGGGGATAAGGATCCACCTTTTCACCTACGCCTTCTTCCTCCTTCGCCTATCCATTCTTGCGCACTCGAGCGCCAACGCCCAAGTCCGCACTCCCCACCTCAACCTTCTCTAGCCATGTCCGGAGCGGGAGGCAAGTGGATGGTCTCCTCCGTTACGGAGGGACATATCAAAAAGCTGAGGAAGGCCGGATACCTGTCTAACGACATCACGTACCAGCTCCCTGAAAAGGGGCAGCTCATCCCCACCCCTAGGCCCCATGAGAGGGTGGTGTTCCTCCCACATTTCCTCCGCGGACCGGGCTTCCCTCTCCACCCATTTATCCGGGGGCTCATGTTCTACTACGGCCTGGATTTCCACGATCTAGCCCCGAACTTCGTCCTCAACATCTCGGCGTTTATCGTCGTGTGCGAGGCCTTCCTCCGCATCCGCCCCCATTTCGACTTATGGCTCAAGACTTTCAACGTCAAGCTGAAGGTGGTGCGCGGCAACCAGGCGGAGTGCGGAGGCGCCATGGTGGGTAAGATGGCCAACGTCCTATGGCTTGAGGGCTCCTTTGTGGAGACCCTGAAGGGGTGGCAATCGGGGTGGTTTTACATCACCGAGCCGCGCGACGTCGAATGGGTCGCACCCCCCGAGTTTCGATCCGGACCCCCCACGCGGCTCACCTCCTGGAAGGAGACGGGCCTGTCTTGGGGTAAAAAAGGAGAGCTGACCGGACTCCAAACATGCAACCAAACCCTGGCGGACAAGAAGCTCAAGCTTGTCAATGTAGTCCAGGTTATGCTCATCCGCCTGATCCTCCTGTGTCAACAACGGGCTTTCAACCTGTGGGAGTTCGACCCGGCGCGGCACCAAACTCTAAGCAGGCTCTTCGATACGACGTACGAAGATGCCTGGCAGGTGCTTTTCAAAGGCGCCGAGGCTCCCGCATCCGCTACCGAGGATCACGGATTCAGTGCGCAGCGTCACGCTCTCATGGTAAGCTATTTTTTTCCTTTTACAGGGAAACAGTTTTTCATAGTTTGACTCCATGCGGGATCTAAGCTCCCTTACCTTTGATAGGATTGGCAGGTGACATCCGGATAGATCAACTGTTCGGCTCCTTTTCCCGAAGGCCTAGCGGACGCTCGCTTGGTGAAGCTGCGGGTTCCGGCACCCTATGTGGTGCCGGAGAAGAAGGCCGCAAAAAAGGTCGCGGGGACTCGAAAGAGTGCCTGGCGCCAGGAGGTGTCAGATCCATCATCCGATGGTTCCAAGGCGCATTCCTCCCGTGAAGACGAGGAGGAAGAAGAAGAGACCTCTCCCCCTCCAGTGGGGGGAGAGAAGAAAAGGAAGGTCGCCCTCTCGGGGGAGGCCGGAGGGTCCAAGAAGGGGAAAACCCTTCCTCCGGACTGCTCCACCGACGCCGACGGTGGTGGAGAGGAGTGGCAGCCCAGGGCCAAGTCCCTGGCAAAATCGTAAGTATCCGGATACCAGAGTAATTCATAGTATACATTTATTGCACAGCTTTCCCTTACGTCGAATATGTTTATGCAGCCCACCCAAAGACCGGCTCAACGCGTCGTCGAGCGGCTCACTGGACTCGTCGGATGTAACTCGCTTCCGACGGCTTCCTCCCCCCGCCCTACGGACGACACCGAATTGTTGTCCCAACAGGTTCCAAGCCGGGAGGAGGTGGTCCTGGAGGCGCCGCAAGGCGACCTCCCGGACTCCAGGAGTAAAGGGGATGAAACCCCCCGGGGCTCCAAGTCCGGCTGTTGGCCGGACACCGCTCCGGAACCTTCAAAGGTTCCAGAGTCCGGCGGGGGACCTCCTTCCAAGAGGAGCAAGTCCACCGTGCCGGCGGCCCCCGTCCAACAAGAGGCGCCGGACAATATGTTGGAGGCGCTCCAAGGTGCCTCCATCGACGAGGAGCACCGCACTATTATGAGTGCGGTGGTCCAGAAGGTTCAGTCTGCCAAGAGCGGACTGACTGAAGCTTGTACTAGCCTTTTGACAGGCTTTGAGGTAAGTAAAGAATGTGTAAATAATAGTACCGCATAGACAGTAGCCCCTGATGCTCTGTTTGGCGTTCGGGAAGAAAAGCCGAATAGAGGATCAAATAGAATTCGCAGGAGTCTAACAAAAATGAGTCAATATGCATATGCAGGCTTCCCTGCTGGCGTCCGCCGCACTGACTGCGGAAGTGGACACGCTAAAGCAGAACCTCGAGCGGTCCGAGCAAGAGCTCGAGCGTGCCAAGAAGCAGCTCGAGGACAATGAAGGTAAGAAATACCTTGTTTTTAAATATATATAAAAAGGTGCAATTGCAAATAATGACAGGATTATCGTGGCTATTTTAGGGGCCACGTCTGGAGTGGCGACCCTTAAGCAAGCGCTGGTCGAGGCCAAGAAGAGGGCGGCCTCGGAGCGCATCGAGCGGGAGAAGTATGAGGCCGAGGTTGGCAAGGTGCGGCAAGAGCTCCAGGCTCTCATGGAAAAACATGAGAGTTTGGAGCTTGACTCAAAGACGCGAGCGTCCGAGCTCACGGTGGCTATTGAAAATGCCAAGTCTGCCAAGGCCGAGTCCTAGAAGACCCTCCAGGAGTTGGATGAGGTGAAGAAGATAGCAGCGGGTAAGGCATTTTTTATGCAAAGCAAACACATAAACGTGAGTTACTGGTTACTTACCCGAATCCGGAGCTCTCCAGGAGCGTTCGCAGATCTTCCCCGGAGTGTGTCTGATGCCGCCGCATTCTATCGAGCCGAGGAGGGCAGCTCGACGGAGAAGGTGTTCTGGTCTCAGTACGCTGAGGCCGGACACCCCGTGCCCCTGAGCGACCAGCTGAAGCAACTGGTCGAGCTCCACAAGGCAGCCGAAAAGTCCATGAAGGGCCTCATTATTCGGCTGAGGCCTGGAGGGGCTCTGCCTGGGAGCTATTTCGGGCTGGTGCGGCAGCTGGTGGAGGCCTGTCCAAGGCTCGAAGTCATCAAGCGCTCCGTCTGCATTGAGGGTGCCCGTAGGGCCCTTGCCCGTGCTAAGGTGCACTGGGGCAAGCTGGATGCTGAGAAGCTTGTGAAGGACGGGCCACCGTCGGGGAAAGAGCATCGCAAGCCCGAGAATTACTATAAGGATGTTCTGAAGGGTGCCTGCCTTGTGGCAGATGAATGTTCTAGGGATGTAATTTTTGACTGAAACTTGCTCGTTTTGTCCTGTCGCAGATGAATGTTCTGTTGGAATTTAAAATATTACCTTATGTGCGGCTATTTATCAATTCTGACAAATGGCGAGTCGTCGGCTTCTGCCCCCGTGCCGCTAGTGCTGGGGTGTTCGGGGATAAACCTGAGCGCTCTTTTTCCCATGTTTGGGTCCTTCGAGGGAGGCGCTCAGCCCAACGAACAAGGCAATCGGACTATAATGCGTGAAAACTCTCACTTAGCCATAGAATTCTATAATTTTAAATTTCGGCGAAGCCCCTGGTATTAGGAAGACCGAGTTCGGGGCGCTATCCACGCCTTGGCCGGACAGAGCCGGCTCCTCGCCCAAATCGGCGTAAGTCTTTAGGGACTCGAAAAAACCTCTCGAACAGCGACCAACTCTCGCTTCATCATGACAGTCAGTTTTAGCTTTCTCCATTGAGGTGCTCGACCCAGCTCAACTGGGGCACAATCGCAGTGGTTCTCCTAGTGCTACCTTAGCCGATATAGCGGAACGTAAGGCACCAAAACATAGGAGCCGGGCAAACCCAACTATTGACCCAAGACATGATTCGGAGCCGATGCATATAATGCTATAAGTTCGGGGTGCCGCACTTGTTAAAGTGTTCAGACTTCTCACACCATATTGAGGGGTACTAAAGCCCCTGGCGTATTTTGGCCGTACCAACGTGTACGGGTGCAACATGTCGTTAAGGAACATATATAAAGAAAAAGGTAATGCAGAAATAGACGAAAGCTATGCATTGTTTATTAAAAAAAAGGGGTGCGATCAAAGCAGAACGATACAAGTAATGAGATAAGTGGAAGGTTGGACTAGTTAACATGTCCGTTCCAGGGGCAAGCTGCGGAATAGTATGCGTAACGGGTATACTGCTTGTGATAGAGACCACCTAGGAGTTCCGTAATGCGGTGTGGCTTGTCTGCTTCCCTGGTTCTTGCATCGTTGGTGCGGCAATTGAACTGCCGAACAGGCCTTCCGAAGGATGGAGTCCTGAAAGTAAGAGAAAATTAAAAAATCGGCAGCCCCTAGTACGGTTTAAGCCATGTTTTGGGCGTGCCATGATGGTGCCCCTCCCCCTGTGCCCATGGTATCTCCAGAGCGTGGTTATATACGCGAAGTTCTGGCGTCACCTTTTTGCGAGGATTGGGGTTGGGGCCGCATTGCTACGCCTGCTCGGATCGTGCCAGGCGATCTTGTTGTAGGTTACTCCAGGTGCGCTTACGGTGTCCAGTCGTTTAGTGGCCGGACTGGAGAACTGCCTGGAGACGCTACTTTGTACTTCCGCTGCAAAGGCCTTCGTGTGCTCCTCCTTTCGGAGGGAGCGTTCGGTGTTTCCATTGACCGTAATTACTCCTCGAGGGCCTGGCATCTTGAGCTTAAGGTATGCGTAATGCGGTACCGCATTGAACTTAGCGAATGCGGTTCGCCCGAGCAGTGAGTGATAACCACTGCGAAACGGGACTATGTCGAAGATTAACTCCTCACTTCAGAAATTATCCGGAGATCCGAAGACCACTTCAAGTGTGACTGAGCTTATACAGTTGGCCTCTACACCTGGTATTACGCCTTTAAAGGTCGTTTTGGTGGGCTTAATCCTTGACGGATCTATGCCATTTTCCGCACTGTATCCTGGTAAAGCAGGTTCAGGCTGCTGCCACCGTCCATAAGGACTCTAGTGAGATGAAATCCGTCAATAATTGGGTCTAGAACCAATGCGGCAAATCCGCCATGACGGATGCTAGTGGGATGGTCCCTTCGATCAAAGGTGATCGGGCAAGAGGACCATGGGTTGAACTTTGGGGCGACTGGCTCTACCGCATATACGTCCCTTAACGCACGCTTCCGCTCCCTTTTGGGGACGTGGGTTGCGTATATCATGTTCACCATCCGCACTTGTGGGGGAAAACCCTTCTGTCCACTGTTGTTCGGTGGCCTGGGCTCCTCGTCGTCATCGCTATGCAGCCCCTTGTCTTCATTTTTGGCGTTTAACTTGCCTGCCTGCTTGAACACCCAACAATCCCTGTTGGTGTGATTGGCTGGCTTTTCGGGGGTGCCATGTATCTGGCACGAGCGGTCGAGTATTCGGTCCAAACTGGACGGGCCCCTAGGATTCCTTTTGACTGGCTTTTTCCGCTGACCGGATTTAGAGCCTCTGAATCCAGCATTAACTGTCGTATCCTCAGCATTGTCGCCGTTAATGCGGCGCTTCTGCTTGTTGCGACGCGACCTGCCACTACTGTCCCTAGTGTCCGAATTACCAGGGTTCTTGGTCATATTGTTGCTACGAGCAAGACAGCTGTCTTCTCCCGCGCAAAAGCGGGTCATGAGTGTCGTGAGTGCTGCCATAGATTTCGGCTTTTCCTGTCCAAGGTGCCGGGCTAACCACTCGTCACGGATATTGTGCTTGAAGGCTGCTAGGGCCTCAGCGTTAGGACAGTCGACTATTTGATTTTTCTTTGTTGGGAACCGTGTCCAGAATTGCCCGGCCGATTCCTCTGGCTGCTGAATTACGTGACTTAGGTCATCGGCGTCTGGGGGTCGCACATAAGTGCCCTGGAAATTGTCGAGGAATGCGGCTTCTAGGTCCTCCCAACAGCTGATTGACCCTGCTGGCAAGCTGTTAAGCCAATGCCGAGCTGGTCCTTTAAGCTTGAGTGGGAGGTATTTGATGGCGTGGAAATCATCGCCGTGGGCCATGTGGATATGAAGGAGATAATCCTCGATCCATACCACAGGATCTGTTGTGCCATCATATGATTCGATGTTTACAGGTTTGAAACCCTCGGGGATTTGATGATCCATTATTTCGTCTGTAAAGCAGAGTGGGTGTGCGGCGCCTCTGTACTGGGCTATATCATGACGTAGCTCCAATGAGCCTTGTCTACTGTGTTCGGCCCCGCCGAATTTGTGGCCGGCGTGACGGTTACCATCTCGAGCCGTGGGGCGCCCACGCGATCCGTAGATCGATCTTGTTTGCCTTGCCTTGTCCTCCAACATGTCTCGTAAGTCCGGCACATATTCCCGTGCCTTGGTACGGGGTGCGGCTTGAGTGGAGGGCCGAGAGGCCTCTCTGTTGCGACCACGAGGGGGCCGGTCGGCCGCATCAAGTGCTTCCTCCTCTAATCGGGGTAGCAACCTGCGCTTTGGGTAGCTCTTGGAGGGGCGTTCGAGTTTATGCTCTTTGGCCGCAAGGACTTCAGTCCATCTGTCGACTAGCAAATCTTGATCAGCTCTAAGCTGTTGCTGTTTTTTCTTAAGGCTTCTTGCCGTGGCCATAAGCCTACGTTGAAAACGCTCTTGCTCGACGGGATCCTCTAGCACGACGAATTCGTCGTCGTCGAGGCTTGCCTCGTCTTCGGAGGGAGGCATATAATTATCGTCCTCGACCTCTCTGTCTGCCGCTCTCTCATGAGGGCTGGCTTCTCCATCCTCCTGTGCTGAATCTTGCTGGAGGGGGTTTTCTTCGGCACTCTCCGGAGTATTATTATCTCCCATGCTGGAATCACCGTATTTGCTTTGGCAGGATTTTGAGTGGCGCCGCTGATGCCGGTGCTTAGGCTGTTTCTTGGAGGGGTCATCGCCCGCAGTTCCATTGCCATCTCCTTCTTTTGGGGTGTCCACCATGTATATGTCATATGACGAGGTGGCTTTCCAGGGCCCAATAGGCGCTGGTTCTTCATTGTCTCCTGCATCGGCGTCCATACCGTCAATGTCTTCGGAGTCGAAGTCGAGCATGTCGGTTAAATCGTCGACAGTGGCTACAAAGTGGGTGGTGGGTGGGCTTTGAATTTCTTCATCATCCGTACCCCAACCTTGCTGACCGTAGTCTAGCCAGGGCTCTCTTGATAAAGAGAGAGACTTCAGTGACTTCAGGATATCGCCGAGAGGCGAGTGCTGAAAGAAGTCCGTGGCAGTGAACTCCATGATCGGCGCGCAATCGGACTCGATCGGCAGGGGCGCAGAGGGTTCTGAGTCCGGAGAGGAGTCCGGCTCCTTGGAGTCACAAGTCTCGCAGAGTACGGGGCTGGTGTTCGGCTCAATAACCGTTGGGGTCGCAGCCCCCGAGGTGGCTTCCAACCGCCCATCCTCGATCGGCGCAGCTGGCTCTGAATTAAGGGTCGGAGCTGACGCGGGTGCGGCCTCCAGGGCACTATTCGGCGGCAGAGCTTAATCATGCTCGTCGTGACAGTGCGGCGCGCTCGGCTGTGGCTCAAATCCGTCGAGGATCAAGTCCCCGCGGATGTCAGCCGTGTAGTTTAAACTTCCAAATCTGACCTGACGGCCGGGGGCGTAGCTTTCGATCTGCTCCAGACGGCCAAGCGAATTGGCCCGCAGTTCGAAGCCGCCGAAGACGAAGATCTGTCCGGGGAGGAAGGTCTCACCTTGGACTGCATCGCTATTGATGATCGTAGGAGCCGTCGAGCCTGATGGCGACGACACAGAGGAACTCTCAATGAAAGCACCAATGTCAGTGTCAAAACCGGCGGATCTCGGGTAGGGGGTCCCGAACTGTGCATCTAGGCCGGATGGTAAGAGGAGACAAGGGACACAAAGTTTTACCCAGGTTCGGGCCCTCTCAATGGAGGTAAAACCCTACGTCCTGCTTGATTAATATTGATGATATGGGTAGTACAAGAGTAGATCTACCACGAGATCGAGGAGGCTAAACCCTAGAAGCTAGCCTATGGTATGATTGTTGATGTGTACATTGTCCTATGGACTAAAACCCTCCAGTTTATATAGACACCGGAGAGGGTTAGGGTTACACAAAGTCGGTTACAATGGTAGGAGATCTTCATATCCGTATCGCCAAGCTTGCCTTCCACACCAAGGGAAGTCCCTTCCGGACACGGGACGGAGTCTTCAATCTTGTATCTTCATAGTCCAAGAGTCCGGGTGAAGGTATAGTCCGGCTATCCGAACACCCCCTAATCCAGGACTCCCTCAGCACCCCTGTGTAGAACTCATAGAATATTGAGCATCTTCACAAGTTCTACCCATGAGGCTTAGTTCCCAGGCTGCCCGTCAACCTCTTTTGTACAAGTTGGTTGGCAAGGCATGTAATCCTTCGAACAGAGTCGGGCGTAGATCCCGTGCATAGTGAAATAAAGCTAAGTGTGTTTCACAACTCTTTGTCAAAGTACATATTTATTCGTGTATGATGGATGTGATGTTGTGTTACATTTTATGTTGTATGACATGATTAATGCGCCTTCAAGGTTTCTAGCCTCCTCTTTTCTCTTATTTCTGTTTCTCAAGGACAGAAGAGCTCCTCGCATGTAAGTTTCCCGGGGGGTGACGGTATAGATACCAAATGGCATTAAAGTTACCATTTACAACAAGAAGTACAACAAAGAAAGTTAAGTTGTAAAACTTTGAAACAAATTATTAGTTGTAACTATTATCTTTGCTTCAATGATTTTACCTTTGTATAAAAAACCTGCACGTGAAGGAACCTTGTCGAGATTGGTTGTGCTCTTACTTTGTATCGAGTCCGCTCAACATTTTAAGTAGTTGTGCCCAGACCGATAAGTGTTATCTTGCCGACAGTGGCACTTCCGGCAAGCTGCTAGGGATCCATTCTTCAAGCACTAAACGGCAAGAGTGTCTTCACCAACAAGTATATACAAAGGTAGAATCAAGCGAGGAGGATAGCATTCAGTCATTCAAACTTAAGTTATATTACACCAGAAAGATCGTGCAACTATGACTTAAGATAAATTGTATTTTACATGAACTACACTTGCGACAAGACGCTAGGAGAATTTACTTCTTGAGATGGCCTTGCATCCTGGAGATCTCGCCAACCATTTTGCCGATTTGCATGACAAGTTCTTCGGCAGCTTTGGCGTCGGTCCCCTTTGGCAAGCTCGTGAAGGCTTTGGAGAGGTTAATTCTAGGGTTGCGGTGCACGATCTTGATGAGCACCTTGAAGACAACATCACGACAGAGTTTGTGGGATTCACTGGAGAATTGGACGGCCCGATCCTGATGATGCTTCTCCAATGTAGTGATGAGATTCTCAAAGAAGAGAGTAATCCTAACACTTGCAGCTTCTTTGGAGTTGATGGAGTAGCCCCAACTCTGCATGCCCATGGTTGCCAGCTGTGTAGTGAGTTGCTCTGCTATATTGCAGGCTACTTTTCAGCTAATTGAAGAGTTCTCAGCGTTGACAAGCAGGGCCTTCTCTTTTTTGAGCTCCTCCACCAAGATATTCTCTTTGCCCTTGGTGTTCTCAAGATTTTGTTCCAAGGTGGAAAGCTTGAATTTAAGATCAGCATTGATGTTGTTAGCATCACCTAGCTCCTTGGTCTTGGATGATAGCGAATTTTTGCAGCTCCGCCAAGGTGTGAGTTGCCTTCCGCAATAATTCCTTGAGACCAAGGATGTCCTTGTTGCTAGCGGCAAGGTCCTCTTCAAGATTTTTCACCTTGGCCTCCAACTCCAGCTTGGCGGCCTCTACAGCTTTGGCAGCATCAACGACTTCCTTGAGCTTGCCGGCGTGATCCAGAGCTTGGGCTTCAATAGCTTCTTTATGTTTTAGCTCTAGCTCCTGGTTCTGCTGAGAAAGGAGTGTCTGGATTTCTTCATCCTTGCTGTGAAGTTTGGCGGTGAGCGCCTCTTCTCGGGCAGTAAGGTCTTCTTCATGGGTGTCAAGACTAACCTTGTGTCTGACCAGATCAGCATCGACTGTCGCGGCCCTCTTGGCAGCTTCTTCCTGCACTTTGTCAGCCGCGACCTTCTCCAGCATGAAGTTTTGCCTGTCTACGGCAAGCTGGTACTAGCGATCCTTGAGGTCTTGGACGCTTTCAGTATACCAAGTATGTGCTTCTTGGACCTGCTGTAGGAAATCTTGTTCCACCTTTGCGAGCTTGGCATCCCATCAATCAACCCTCTTTGCGCGATCAATATAGCGCTTCTGGAATTTCTTGAAGCCCTCACTCATCACCACAAGGAAACGATAATCAGCGGCTTCACTGTCGCACTCGCGCTCATCGTCGGTGGTGTTGTAGGGAGGAACGACAAGTTCGTCATCAATCTCATCCTCCTACATTGGCGCTTCGGTGCTTGATGGACCAGGGGAGTCTGTCCATTGTAGGCATGCCTGTCTCCATGCTCTGCTTGTCGTTGGAGGTGCGGCTAACTGGGTTGGTCGTTAGTGCGCGGAGTTTAGTCGTCGGCTGCTCCCATCTGTACGTCTTCGTTGGCGCTTGGTGCTCCTGGGACAGAAGTTCTCCTAGTGACCTTGGCAGCTTCATTCATGACTTTCTTAGCGGCTTCCTCTGCATCAGATTTTTTGGCCTCGACGCAGCAAGTTTGGTGGCCTCGTCGGCGGCAACCCTTGTAGCTTCATCAGCAGCGATCTTGCTAGCCTCTTCATCGGTGTCCTTTGTGATCCCCTAGAGAGGAGGAACTGGGGGTCCTCCCGCTCCTGTTCTTCAGTGGCTTCGTCACCTTGTTCTTTGGCAATCTCTTGTTGGTTCTCTTCGGCTAGCTCGTCTTCACCAACGGCTCCCTCTTCTTCATTTTTCGCAGATCAAGAACCACTAGCACCCTCTTCCGCTTGCGCTTCCACCGCCCTGCTAGCAATATATGCCAACTCCTTGTCGGTGGTATTGCGGATCAAGTATTTTTCTTCTTTGGTGGGCTTCTCCTCCATATCGGCAAGCCACGCCTTCACCTCATCGGCGGACGGCTGCTGCTAGTCACCTTCAACTCCATGGTTATTGCATGATGGCATCATCGCCAAGATCGAATCCTTGGTGGAGTTGACGCATAGAAGAACTATATTAGCAGGCAAGACGAACTTGTCATTGGTCTGGAAGAGCTGGTGACAGATGCTGGCGTGTTGTAGCACCGTCAAGTTCATGCCAAGTCTAGGGTGTAGACGCATGATGTCAGCGGTGTTCTTGAACTCCCATGCCCTCCGCTCCTTCTTCGGCAAGGGAGCGATGGAGTGCCAGAGGAAATCAATGCCAACCATCTCGTTGGTGAGACTGTCAACCTTGAGGCAGATGATGTGGTTTACTACATGGGCAAGGTTGTCACCATGTTTGCTGATGTAGCTCCATTCCTTGCCGCATTGAACCCTCTCTTTCTGAGGCTTGCAGAAGTCCGGGAAATCATCATCCTTAATCAAACACCAGTCTGCCCACCACTTATTCCACTTCAGATGCAGCTGGCCTTCAAGGTAGATGTCCTTGCTGCCAGATCTAGGGATCCATGTGATTTTGCCGGAGAGACGTCCCCTTCGATGCGGGGGATGAAAAAGTGGCGGAATAAAGCAACATTGGGCACAATGCCAACAAAGTTCTCACACATATGGGCGAAAATAGACATTCAAGTGATAACATTCGGAGTAAAATCAAGGAGCTAGAACCCGTAGGTCCACATGAGCTCAAAAAAGAAATCAGAAAAAGAAGGAACAAGTCCGCAGTAGAAATATGGGGCAAAAAATGGGTACTTGTTTTTGGAAGGTTTAGTGTCGTTCGGAAGCACGTGTGATACGTCTCCAACGTATCTATAATTTTTTATTGTTCCATGCTATTATATTATCTGTTTTGGATGTCAATGGGCTTTACTTTACACTTTTATATTATTTTTGGGACTAACCTATTAACCGAAGGCCCAGCCAAAATTGCTATTTTTTGCCTATTTCAGTGTTTCGCAGAAAAGGAATATCAAACGGAATGAAACCTTCGGGAGCGTGATTTTTGGAACAAACGTGATCCAGATGTAGCGACCCGACCTCAAGCGGTCAAGTCTCTGTGTTCAGTGTCATCCCTTGATCGGTAATGCTGACACACACAGTACTCAAAGGATTTATAACAAAGTAACAATCACACACTTATTATATCGAATGTCTGAAAAGAGAACTTATTACAATAAATATGGCTTAAGGCCATCTAAATAAGATAACAGCGGAAGAGTTGGAAGATAAGTGAGTCCAGCAACTCCAACGGCATAGCTGAGTGCATGACAAACGACCTATCGCATCTTACTCCTCGTCTGAAAAGTCTCCAACATGATATGTTGCAGCCCGAAAACGGGTCAGCACATGGAATATGCTGGCAATATAACACAGTAGAGCAATGAACAGGTAAATGCTATCACTACATGCATATTTGGCTGGTGGAGGCTCTATGGTTATAATGTTTTTGCGAAAAGCCAATTTTTCCCTACAACAAAGGAATATACTTTATTTAACTATCATGGTGGTTGAAACATTGAGAATGGTACCCCCACCTCAATCCCAATTAAAAGTACTTATCAACCCAACAAATTAATTTACAGTGATGAGATCCATATGATAATCCAAGAACCAAATACTCAAGTTGTCCATAACCGGGGACAGGGCTAACCATGATTAGTTTGTACACTCTGCAGAGGCTTGCGCACATCTCCCCACAAGACTCGATCTCCTCCGTTGGATTTCTCGCACTACATGGTGTTTGAGAAACGGATGACCGAGACACATTCTTTAAAACGCATTAACTCTAACCCCGGGTAGACAGTACCAACCTACATCCCCTACATCTGCTAGCCTACCACTGGAAGAGGTCATGCAACCTACTCAACTATGCTAGAGCCCATAATAGCTTGTGGCTGCACACGGAAGTTTCTAGCATGAATAATTTTATGATCCCTTTAAGCCTGGGTGGCGGACCATAGGAGGATCACATGGTATAACCCCGGGATCTCCTAGGACAACACTGGTATAACCCTAGGTGCCCAAAACCAACAATCCACCCAGATGTGTATTAAAGTTGCCACCTTAGAATTGAACCATTAATTAAACACTCACATCCATCATGGATACACTAAAACCCAATACATGTCTACTAGCATAGCATAGCAGTATAAGCATAACGTAGAAGTAACTCCCAGGGGTTTGATATTGAAACAGGTAATAGGTTCTACCTCATCAACTACTTCCCAATACCCACATGTTAATCACATCCTAATCATGCGGTGTTTGAGGATTGTAACTAATGCATAAAAACTGGGTATGAAAGAGTATGATCAATGTGTTACTTGCCTTGCTGACGATCTGCAAAACCTAGTGACTTGTAGTAGCACGCTTCGCACTCCGGGTGTTCTATCGCAAACAAACAATAGCATACATAATCCGTCAGTGAAGATACCGACGGAAGAGGATTTGGCTGTGCCCGACCCGGAGGCTCAATTGGTGGCAGCTCTTCATGTTATTCTGGATTGGACAGTCCCGTACCTGGCATACATGAACCAGGGCGAGTTGCCAGATGACGAAACTCTGGCCCGGCAGATAATCTGGCGATCCAAGTCAATGACCATTGCCAATGGGGAGCTACATCATTGTAGTGTCACAGGAGCGTTTCAGTGTTGTGTCTCTCCTCAAGAAGGTTGTGAAATCTTGCGTGAGATCCACGAGCGAGATTGTGGTCACCACACCGGTTCAAAATCCTTGGTGGCTAAGGCTTTTCGTCACGGCTTCTATTGGTTGACCGCTCATGCTGATGCTGAGGATTTGGTAAAGAGGTGTGATGGTTGTCAAAAGTTTGCACGCTGTGCTCATGTTCCGGCCCAAGAATTAAGAATGATCCCAATATCTTGGCCGTTTGCAACTTGGGGGCTCAATATGGTTGGACCTTTTAAGAGGTCCAAGGATAAGAAGACTCACCTGTTGGTAGCAGTTGATAACTTTACCAAGTGGGTAGAGGCAGAGCCAATCAGTAAGTGTGATGCAGCCACGGCGGTTCAATTCATCAAAAAGGTGATATTCCGGTTTGGTTTTCCACACAGCATTATCACTGATAATGGTAATAATTTTTCCAAGGGTGCTATGGAGGAATTTTGTCAACGAGAGCACATCCGGCTTGACGTGTCATCAGTGGCTCACCCCCAATCTAATGGTCAGGCAGAATGGGCCAATCAAGAAATTTTGAGAGGTATCAAACCCCGGCTTATGGTTCCTTTAAAGCGGACGCTGGATTGTTGGGTGGAGGAGTTACCTTCCGTGTTATGGAGCATCAACACCACACCAAACAGATCTACGGGTTACACGCCTTTCTTCATGGTTTACGGAGCAGAAGTAGTTCTCCCTAGTGACATATGTCATGACTCGCCCCGTGTGGCGGCTTATGTTGAAGCTGATAACGAGAAAGCACATCAGGACTCATTGGACCTGTTAGATGAGGAGCGTGATCTTGCGACACCACGTTTGGCGATTTACCAACAAGATCTGCGACGTTATCACAGCCGCTGGGTTAAAACCAGGACTTTTCAAGAAGGCGATTGCTAAGTCTTGAGCTTGCGTTGGTTTTCCCCGAAGAGGACGGGATGATGCAGCAAAGTAGCGTAAGTATTTCCCTCAGTTTTTGAGAACCAAGGTATCAATCCAGTAGGAGCCCACGCTCAAGTCCCTCGTACCTGCACAAAGTGATAGCTACTCGCAACCAACGCGATTAGGGGTTGTCAAGCCCTTCACAGTCACTTACGAGAGTGAGATCTAATAGATATAATATTTTTGGTATTTTTGGTATAAAGATGCAAAGTAAAAAGTAAAAGCAAAGTAAAAAAGAAAAGCAAGATTAAATTAATGGATATTGATATGATGAGAATAGACCCGGGGGCCATAGGTTTCACTAGTGGCTTCTCTCAAGAGCATAAGTATTCTACGGTGTGTGAACAAATTACTGTTGAGCAATTGATAGAATTGAGCATAGTTATGAGAATATATAGGCATGATCATGTATATAGGCATCACGTCCGTGACAAGTAGATCGAAACGATTCTGCATCTACTACTATTAATCCACTCATCGACCGCTATCCAGCATGCATCTAGTGTATTAAGTTAAAAACAGAGTAACGCCTT
Organism: Triticum urartu; assembly: GCF_003073215.2. Lineage (NCBI taxonomy): Eukaryota > Viridiplantae > Streptophyta > Magnoliopsida > Poales > Poaceae > Triticum > Triticum urartu. The sequence continues at coordinate 419,901,197 of NC_053027.1, read as the reverse complement.
AAGCAAGATGACATGATGTAGAGAGATAAATTCATGCAATATGAAATAAACCCCATCTTGTTATCCTTGATGGCAACGATACAATATGTGCCTTGCTGCCCCTTCTGTCACTGGGTAAGGACACCGCAAGATCGAACCCAAAGCTAAGCGCTTCTCCCATGGCAAGAACTACCAATCTAGTTGGCCAAACCAAATGGATAATTCGAAGAGACTTGCAAAGATAACCAATCATACATAAAAGAATTTAGAGAAGATTCAAATATTATTCATTGATACAATTGATCATAAACTCACAATTCATCGGTCTCAACAAACACACCGCAAAAAGAAGATTACATCGAATAGATCTCCACAAGAGAGGGGGAGAACTTCGTAGTGAGATTCAAAGAGAGAGAAGAAGCCATATAGCTACTAACTATGGACCCAAAGGTCTGAGGTAAACTACTCACACTTCATCGGAGAGGCTTGTGATGATGTAGAAGCCCTCCGTGATGACGACCCTCTTCCGCGGAGCTCCGGAACAGGCCCCGAGATGGGATCTCGTGGATACAGAAAGTTGCGGCGCTGGAATTAGGTTTTTGGCTCCTGTTCTGATAGTTTGGGGTACGTGGGTATATATAGGAGGAAGTACGCCGGAGGAGCAACGAGGGGCCCACGAGGCAGGGGGCGCGCCCTAGGGGGGCACACCCCCCACCCTCATGACCGCCTCTTTTGTTCCTTGGAGCAGGGTCCAAGTCTCCTGGATCACGTTCGGTGAGAAAATCACGTTCCCGAAGATTTTATTCCGTTTGGACTCCGTTTGATATTCCGTTTATCTGAAACACTGAAATAGGCAAAAAAAACAGCAATTCTGGGCTGGGCCTCCGGTTAATAGGTTAGTCCCAAAAATAATATAAAAGTGGGAAATAAAGCCCAGTATAGTCCAAAAAATTAGATAATATAGCATGGAGCAATCAAAAATTATAGATACGTTGGAGACGTATCAGGCATCCCCAAGCTTAATTCCTGCTCATCCTTGAGTAGGTAAATGATAAAAAGAGAATTTTTGATGCGGAGTGCTACTTGGCATAATCTCAATGTAAATCTTCTTAATTGTGGTATGAATATTCAGATTAGAAAGATTCAAGACAAAAGTTTATATTGACATAAAAAAATAATACTTCAAGCATACTAACAAAGCAATTATGTCTTCTCAAAATAACATGGCCAAAGAAAGTTATCCCTACGAAATCATATAGTCTGGCTATGCTCCATCTTCACCACACAAAGTATTTAAATCATGCACAACCCCGATGACAAGCCAAGCAATTGTTTCATACTCTAACTTTTTCAATACTTTTTCAATCTTCACGCAATACATGAGCGTGAGCCATGGATATAGCACTATAGGTGGAATAGAATGGTGGTTGTGGAGAAGACAAAAAGGAGAAGATGGTCTCACATCAACTAGGCGTATCAACGGGCTATGGAGATGCCCATCAATAGATATCAATGTGAGTGAGTAGGGATTGCCATGCAACGTATGCACTAGAGCTATAAGTATATGAAAGCTCAAAAAGAAACTAAGTGGGTGTGCATCCAACTTGCTTGCTCATGAAGACCTAGGGCAATTTTGAGGAAGCCCATCATTGGAATATACAAGCCAAGTTCCATAATGTAAAATTCCCACTGGTATATGAAAGTGATAACATGAGAGACTCTCTACTATGAAGATCATGGTGCTACTTTGAAGCACAAGTGTGGTAAAAGGATAGTAACATTGTCCCTTCTCTCTTTTTCTCTCATTTTTTTATTTGGGCCTTTTCTTTTTTTATGGCCTCTTTTTATTTGGGCTTCTTTGGCCTCTTTTTTATTTATTATTTTATTTTTCGTCCGGAGTCTCATCCCGACTTATGGGGGAATCATAGTCTCCATCATTCTTTCCTCACTGGGACAATGCTCTAATAATGATGATCATCACACTTTTATTTTTCTTATAACTCAACAATTACAACTCAATACTTAGAACAAAATATGACTCTATGTGAATGCATCCGGCGGTGTACCGGGATATGCAATATGACAATGATGAATGTGTCATGAACAGAACGGTGGAAAGTTGCATGGCAGTATATCTCGGAATGGCTATGGAAATGCCATAATAGGTAGGTGTGGTGGCTGTTTTGAGGAAGGTATATGGTAGGTGTATGATACCGGCGAAAGGTGCGCGGTATTAGAGAGGCTAGCAAAGCTGGAAGGGTGAGAGTGCGTATAATCCATGGACTCAACATTAGTCATAAAGAACTCATATACTTATTGCAAAAATCTAGAAGTTACCAAAGCAAAGTATTACGCACATGCTCCTAGGGGGATAGATTGGTAGTAAAAGACCATCGCTCGTCCCCGACCGCCACTCATAAGGAAGAGAATCAATAAATAATCCATGCTCCGACTTCATCACATAACGGTTCACCATACGTGCATGCTATGGGAATCACAAACATTAACACAAGTATTCTTTAAATTCACAACTACTCAACTAGCATGGCTTTAATACTGTCACCTCCATATCTCCAAACAATTATCATGCTTCAATCTTTTCTTAGTATTCAACACACTCAAAAGAAAGTTTCACAAATCTTGAATACCAAGCATATTATTATTAAGCAAATTACCATGCTATTAAGAGACTCTCAAAATAATTTAAGTGAAGCATGAGAGGTCAATAGTTTCTTTAAAACAAATCCACCACCGTGCTCTAAAAGATCTAAGTGAAGCACATAGAGCAAAATTATAACGCTCAAAAGATATAAGTGAAGCACATAGAGCAAAATTATCTAGCTCAAAAGATATATGTGAAGCACATAGACCAAAACTACTTAGCTCAAAAGATATAAGTGAAGCACATAGAGTATTCTATAAAATTTTAATTCATGTATGGATCTCTCAAAAGGTGTGTACAGCAAGGATGATTATGGCATACTAAGACACAAAGACACAAATAATACAAGACGCTCCAAGAAAAACACATATGATGTTGGTGAATAAAAATATAGCCCCAAGTAAATTACCGATGGAAGTGGACGAAAGAGGGGATGCCTTCCGGGGCATCCCCAAGCTTTGACTTCTTGGTGTCCTCGGATTATATTGGGGGTGCCATGGGCATCCCCAAGCTTAGGCTCTTGCCACTCCTTGTTCCATGATCCATCAAAAGAATTCACCCAAAACTTGAAAACTTCACAACACAAAACTCAAAATAGAAAAGTCGTGATCTCCGTTAGCGAAAGAAAACAAAAAGACCACTTCAAGGTACTGTAATGAACTCATTATTTATTTATATTGGTGTTAAACCTACTGTATTACAACTTCTCTATGGATTATAAACTATTTTACTAGCCATAGATTCATCAAAATAAGCAAACAACACACGAAAAACAGAATCTGTCAAAAATAGAACAGTCTGTAGTAATCTAAAGCTAGCGCAAGATCTGGAACCCCAAAAATTCTAAAATAAATTTCTGGACGTGAGGAATTTATTTATTAATCATCTGAAAAACTAATTAACTAAATAGAAATCTTCAAATAAAAATGAGATCAGTTCTTGTGAGCGCTAATGTTTCTGGTTTTTACAGCAAGTTCAACAAGACTTTCCCCAAGTCTTCCCAACGGTTCTACTTGGCACAAACACTAATTAAACAAAAAAACACAACCAAAACAGAGGCTAAATAATTTATTTATTACTAAGGAGGAGCAAAAGGCAAGGAATAAAAATAAAATTGGGTTGCCTCCCAACAAGCGCTATCGTTTAACGCCCCTAGCTAGGCATAAAAGCGAGGATAGATCTAGGTATTGCCATCTTTGGTAGGCAATTCTTCAATTATGCATCTACCATCTTTAGGAGTTTCTTTATTTTTATTAATTATCAAACTTTTAGGCACAAGATCGAAAAATTCATTTGTAATAAATGGTTCCTCAATGATAGCAAAAAGATTGGGATGAACACTTATAGATTTAAGATCCGCAGTTTCCTTACTAGATGATTCACCCTTATTTTTAGGAACATACATAAGCTTGGCAATTTTAGTAAGAGGACTTGGAGTATTATTTACGGAAGAAAAAGCGGTTCCCAAGTTTGTAATGATACCCTCAAGTTTATCAATTCTAGTAGAATCTAAGTTCATTCTCTCATTAACTATGGGTTCTTTTTCCTTAATATTTTTCAAAGTCATTCCTACCTTAGATCCATATTGAGTAATTTGATTGTGGATCTTTTTATCTAGATTTTCAATTGATTCAATAGTAGCAACTTTATTTTCGATAATTTCAAGTCTTTGCATAACATGCTCCAAAGTTAATGTGGTTCCATTAACCAAAAGAGGTGGTGAGCCAAATAAATTTAGCATAGAATTATAAGAGTCAAAAGTATGGCTACCAAAGAAGTTCCCTCGGGTAATGGTATCGAGGATATATCTATACCAAGGATTAACACCTACATAAAAATTGCGAAGAAGAACTAACGTAGATTGCTTCTTGGTAGATCTATTTTGAGCATTGCAAATTCTATACCAAGCATCTTTTAGATTTTCTCCCTCCCTTTGTTTAAAATACTCTTGGGGGACAAAGGAGACGATATGAGACTAGTCCTGACGACAAGCAAACAAACTAGCACACAAGCAAACAAGAGGCAAGTGGCAAGTGGGCAAAAAGAGGCAAATAGAGAGGGGGATAGAGAGAGAGAGGGCGAATAAAACGGCACGGGTGAATTGGGGGGAGAGGAAAACAAGAGGCAAATGGCAAATAATGTAATGCGAGAGATAGGGATTGTGATGGGTACTTGGTATGTTGACTTTTTGCATAGACTCCCCGGCAACAGTGCCAGAAATCCTTCTTGCTACGTCTTGAGCTTGCGTAGGTCTTTCCCGAAGAGGAAGGGATGATGCAGCAGAGTAGCGCAAGCATTTCCCTCTGTTTTTGAGAACCAAGGTATCAATCCAGTAGGAGCCCACGCTCAAGTCCCTCGTACCTACACAAAGCGATAGCTACTCGCAACCAACGCGATTAGGGGTTGTCAAGCCCTTCACGGTCACTTACGAGAGTGAGATCTAATAGATATAATATTTTTGGTATTTTTGGTATAAAGATGCAAAGTAAAAAGTAAAAGCAAAGTAAAAAAGCAAAGCAAGATTAAAGTAATGGAGATTGATATGATGAGAATAGACCCGGGGGCCATAGGTTTCACTAGTGGCTTCTCTCAAGAGCATAAGTATTCTACGGTGGGTGAACAAATTACTGTTGAGCAATTGACAAAATTGGGCATAGTTATGAGAATATCTAGGCATGATAATGTATATAGGCATCAAGTCCATGACAAGTAGATCGAAACGATTCTGCATCTACTACTATTACTCCACTCATCGACCGCTATCCAGCATGCATCTAGAGTATTAAGTTAAAAACAGAGTAATGCCTTAAGCAAGATGACATGATGTAGAGAGATAAAGTCATGCAATATGAAATAAACCCCATCTTGTTATCCTCGATGGCAATGATACAATACGTGCCTTGCTGCCCCTTCTGTCACTGGGTAAGGACACCGTAAGATCGAACCCAAAGCTAAGCACTTCTCCCATGGCAAGAACTACCAATCTAGTTGGCCAAACCAAACGGATAATTCGAAGAGACTTGCAAAGATAACCAATCATACATAAAAGAATTCAAAGAAGATTCAAATATTATTCATAGATAGACTTGATCATAAACCCACAATTCATCGGTCTCAACAAACACACCGCAAAAATAAGATTACATCGAATAGATCTCCACAAGAGAGGGGGAGAACTTTGTATTGAGATTCAAAGAGAGAGAAGAAGCCATCTAGCTACTAACTATGGACCTGAAGGTCTGAGGTAAACTACTCACACTTCATCGGAGAGGCTTATGATGATGTAGAAGCCCTCCGTGATGACGGCCCTCTTCCAGCGGAGCTCTGGAACAGGCCCCGAGATGGGATCTCGTGGATACAGAAAGTTGCGGCGATGGAATTAGGTTTTTGGCTCCTGTTCTGATAGTTTGGGGGTACGTGGGTATATATAGGAGGAAGAAGTACGCCGGAGGAGCAATGAGGGGCCCACGAGGTAGGGGCCGCGCCCTAGGGGGGGCGCCCCCCACCCTCGTGACCACCTCTTTTGTTCCTTGGAGCAGGGTCCAAGTCTCCTGGATCATGTTCGGTGAGAAAATCACGTTCCCTAAGATTTTATTCCGTTTGGACTCCGTTTGATATTCCATTTATCTGAAACACTGAAATAGGCAAAAAACAGCAATTCTGGGCTGGGCCTCCGGTTAATAGGTTGGTCCCAAAATAATATAAAAGTGGAAAATAAAGCCCAATATAGTCCAAAACAGTAGATAACATAGCATGGAGGAATCAAAAATTATAGATACGTTGGAGACGTATCAGCGATCTGGTTCTCCGGCTCATCCAGGATCAAACTGATATGCACAAGTTATCCCCACCTTTGGAAGGGCCTTTTGTGGTCAGCGAAAATTTGCACAATGGATCATACTACCTTATCGATGTTCGAGAGCACAAAGACTCACGTAAATCAGAGGAGGAGACCCAGCGGCCGTGGAATATAGCTCATCTTCGGCCTTACTATACTTGAGCCATAGGCTCTTTTTCATGTACATAATTATGACAATGTATATATTATAGTCAATATAATAAACCGGAGCCTCAGCTAAAGCGGGGTCTTTATTTGTTTTACATGATGTGTTTTCATGGGGGCTTCTGTTTACAAAGCAGAGTTCTGTTGATCCAGCTTGTAAAGCCACACAATAAAAGGAAATCACTAGGGGGCTTGGTCATATCTGAACCTTAGCTACACCTCTTGATAGGCTTAAAGCCAAAGGGAAATCACTAGGAGGCTTGGTTGTATTTACACCATAGCCACACCTCCTGATAGGCTTAAAGATAAAAGGAAATTATGTGGGGCCAAAGAGAGTGTTGCACCAGCACAACTCAAACATAGGCACCCACAAAGTATAGCTCAAATGTTGCTGAGGGGCTCCTTGCTTCTCAAAGAACAAAGAGTATGTACCTTTGCAATGGGCTATCAAGCCAGGCTTGGAAGCCAGGTGTATTCACCTAAAACCCCGGGTTATCCTGCCTCTTTAAGTAAGCCACTCCGTCCAGGTAAACCTGGCATGACCTGTCGAACGTTTGACAAGTCAATCTCATAGACCTTGAACTTGTCAAAGTTAAAACGATGATTGGTTAAGTATTGAGGTCCATCTTAAAATGCTTTGAAAAATGGTTTAACTCAGTGGCCTGGCAGCCCATGAAAAGCCTTGATTTAGGGCCTGGCAGCCCATGAAAAGCCTTGCATATTCTTCTTGTGTTTTTTGCAACATTTTTCTTTTTTGATATTCATAAGTGTTTTCTGATAAACCGGTGTTTATTACAACCCGGCGTGGCTTACAATGCTAAATTGTTAGTACATGGTCAGATATAATCCGGTGCTTATTGCTCCGGTCTGGTTTTGACTACAAGTCACCAGTATTATATGGTTAAACCGGTGTTTATAATAACCCGGTACGGTTTTATTGTAAACCGGCAAACCTGGAAGGAGTCATCTATACTCCAGCTTGGTGTTATCACCTCTTTTTTACACAGCCATGGGTGAAAGGAACAAGGTAACAAGTATTTTTTCTATGTTATAAACAACCTTGGTCCTACATCCAGGTTCTATATTTGGGCATCATGACCCATCCAGCGGTAAACCGCCAGGACCTTTTTTTCAATCTCTTGTATGCAGGAACAAGTTAACATACAGCCACTGCGGATTATGCTTATAATAACAATCCCAAAAGCATGGCGGCTCTCTGGTTCAGGATTCGTCACCAGAGCGATGTAAATATTGCGGATCATCTTGAGTAGGTGCATCCTCCTCCTCTCTACCTAGTGGCTGGAAATCAATTATTGTCCAATCGATTTCGGTTAAAGCTTGGAACACGGCTTCTTCACTTATAAGGGGGGAAGGATCAATGTCAGGGGCATAAGTGTGCTTACGAATTGGTGAAACAAGATCCTCTACATCATGTATCGGCGTGGGATATCTTTTCTGATCAACATCATAAACCGGTTGATATTGAGACAGATCTATTTCATCCGCCAATTTGCTCGCTATGGGTCGCATTTCCCTTGTTAGTCTTCGGAGATCATCATTGTTGAATTCTGAACCGTCTTCCTTTACGCTGGGGTAGCCTTGACCAATATCTGCCAGTTCAAGATCTGGAATCCATGCCTTGGCCCGGATTAGCGCACTTAGTGCGCCTGACCTTGCAGCTGATTTTTTTTAGTTCATCCAACCGGGCAGGCAGCATTGACAGTTTCTCGATGGTTTCTTTTATCAACGTTGGAGGAGGCCTGTTGTAAGCAGCAGTGCAAATAGCCCGTTGGGATCCGGAATATAGCTGCTCTATCAACGTATAGGCAGCCTTCAGCTTCATCCGCATATCAGAGCCCAGATGGGTAATGCGGGTCCCTGTGACATTGTAAGCATCAGTAAACCGGCAGGTGATAAGGAAAAAGGTGACTAGAAAAACATCAGATGAGGACGCTTACCAAACATAGCAGAAGTCATAGCATTTATTTGCCGCTTTAAACCGGTGAGTTCCTCAACCACCGGCTTCAGGGCTGCTTCTGCGTCTTCGGCCTTCTTTGCTAAAGCGGCCTGCTCTGTATCCCAATATGCACACTCCTTCTTAAAGGTTTCCTTCAGCTTCTCCATGGCTGCTAAGGCATTAGTCAGTTCTTCCTTGGCTTTGGAAGCCTCCGCTTGCTGAGATTTAATGTTCTCCTGAAGGTCAGCGGTTTGGGCGTCCTTCTTACTCAGCTTGGCCTACAAAGACAAGATATATTATCAATGGGCTATGTATATTTGAAGTACCAAGCGTATAACAAGTTATGCACTTTGCACTTGGGGGCTAATGCCTACTCGCTTCATTCTAGAAAATTATTTCAAGTACCAAGCGTATAATACAAGCATTATTCTTGGCACTTGGGGGCTAATGTACATCTGCACAAAAGTAACAGTAATTAAAGTCCCGTTCACCTTGGAAAGGTAAACCGGCCCTTGGGGACTACACAGGAGAAAGTTACAAGGATATCATGCTAAAGTACCGATTCATTTTTAAAGGATCAACCGACCCTTGGAGGATAAGTATGCAGAAGTATGGTATTATGAAGTCCCGGTTTTTGATTATTATCATAAATCGGTCCTTGGGAGCTACTGGAATTGGTACTTACAATTGGACTTAAGAGAGAAGAGGATTTGTACTTACTTCATAACGTTCCTTCATCAAATTCACTAAACCAGCTTCATAGTCACGGTTTGAATACAGACGGTTCAGAAAACTAGAATGGACCTCTTGGGCGTTAAGGTGGGCATAGCTTGATAAATCGGTGCTCCGCTTGCCTTTCTCCATGGCAGCACGCTCTTCTTTGGCACTATGTTTTGCCAATACAACAGGATGGCCAGGAGAGGTATGGCCAACACAAGTAATGATAACCTCATCTTCCTTGTCACCAGTAGCCTTTTTTGGAGTTGATGGAAGGTCAGTAGCCTTCACTGGACTAGAAGGTCCATCATCAGTCCGGACTAGACTTGCCGGTTTATCATCTTGCACAGCGGTATCAACATCTGCTTGTTCATCAACATTATGATCTTGAGGGGGCGGTTCATCAAATGTGGCCTCAGTATTTGGACCTTCTGGTTCCGTAGTCAGCTCCGGTTCAGTCACCACATGGTCTTTAGACAGGTTATTCACCCGAGCCTTCTTATTGGGTCTGGCTTTGGCTCTAAAAAGAACAGATGCAAAAGTTAGCATAGCATATGAAGTGTGAAACATTAGAAGATTGAGTTGAAATACTTACCCAGCAACGGTCTTAAGAGGAGGGAGTTGTGTGGCGGTTGATTCGCCGGATGATGAAGGAGGTGTCACCTGATAATTCGAATCGGACGGATTAAGAGGTTGTCGGAAATAGCCTGCCTGGGGATAAGAAGTGTCAGAAGTGGGTGAGACCTTAGGTCGGCGTTTTCGAACTGGGGTGTTCGGTAAACCGGTCGAAGTGACTGTTTGGCTGCTGTGCCGGGTTGTGCGGCGAGCCTCGTGTTGCTGCTTCTTCAAAAGAAATTTTGGATCCAAGTGAGCAAGAGGGTGAGAAAATCTTACTTTCCGGACTGCTTGACGGATTTTTTGTGTTGGCAGAGGGTCTGAACCGGAGGAAAGGATAATTACCTCTGCATCGTCAGCTTGGATGCCCTCAGCGTCCTCCTAATAAATATCATTGTCAATGAGGTGCATGAAAAGTGAACCAAGTGAATCAAGTTCCACCTCTACTTCCGGTTCATCAGGGTCGTCATCAAGCTCTAAACCGATGGGTTCGGTGGCCTTCCACTTCGTGGTTTTCTTGACAGCTTTCATTTTAGGTCGAGAAAGCTTCACCACTTTCTCCTGAGGTTTCTTTTTCCAGAACGGATCATCACCTTGTTTAAAAATGGACAGAGGGTATTCAAAGTTGCACCGTTCAAAAATATCAGGTGTAAAGCGGAAGCAAAAACAATACTTACAGCGGGCGGTTTGTTCTGTGTGTAAAAGGGACTTAACCCGGTCTTGCTATAGACAGCTTCCGGTTCATTCAGCATTTTGTTGACAGACTCAGTAACTTCCTCATCTGTTAGCTGAATGTCAATATGATGTTTGGAGTCTTTTACGTCACCGGTGTACTCGCACATTAAAACGATGCGGCGACTTAACGGCAAGATACTCCAAGATATCCAGCAACGAACGAAGTCCACATCTGTTAAACCGTTGGCCATGAAAGCTCTAAGCTTGGCGAGTTGTGGTGCGTACGAGGCCCGTTCCTTGGCACTTAGTCGTTGTGGAAGCGGATGAGTATTGGCGAGCCGGTGAGCACGGTAACACGGCAGAGCGTTCTCCTCTTCAGGAGAGGTGTCCTTGCAATAGAACCAAGTTTGATTCCATTCCTTTGGGTGACTATGAAGTTTGGCGTGAGGAAAACTAACGTCCTTCCTTTTCTGAATGGAGATGCCACCAAGTTCAGTACTGGGCCCGTCTATGAATTCAGTGCGACAGTTTAAGTGGAAGAAATCCTGGAACAGCTCAACAACTGGTTCTTCCTGTAGATACGCTTAACAAAAAACCTAAAAGTTGCAGATATTGGATACAGAGTTGGGTCCATTATCTTGAGGGTGGATCTGAAAGCTGGCAAGTACATCTCGGAAAAACTTGGATCCAGGCGGTTTAAAACCATGGCCTATATGATCAGCAAACACCACTACTTCACCCTCTTTGGGGGTAGGAGGATTTTTCGGCCCAGGAACTCGCCACCGGATTTCATTTTTCTTCGGTAAGGTACCAATTTTGACCATTCCGTTCAGTTGCTCCTCAGTAATCCGGGAAGGGACCCAGTTACAGGAATAGAACTATTTGGCCATTGCAAGTGAAGAGCTGGAAAGAAAATAATGCTGGTTTATGATTCATTAATGACAAAGCATACGATACAACAGGTTGAGGAAAAAGGAATTCAAGCATATAAAATTGATAAATTGGAGGAAGTTATAAACCGCCTATGACAGAGTGTTTATAAGTGGTAAAGCGATGAACGGTTTACAAGGGGAGTAATGGCATATGACAGATTATTTTCTACAGAGATAAACCGCGTGTGCAGGTAAAGAAGATACAGATCTGAAGAAGCAAAAATGGCTAAGTGAAGAAAAACAGGTTTCACAGAGTCATGTTCGCATTTTGGATCTACTACAAGTCAAGAAAAGAAAAAGATTTAGATCTCAAAAAGGTTGGTCCTGGACCAGTTCATTAAGGTATAGATCAAAGTTTTTATGCGTATAAAGGCTTGATTTAAACAACCAAGAAGGGGAGCACTAGAACTATCGCACGAAGCGTATCAAGCCTAAGGTCTACTGTCTAGGGACTGGCGAAGAACGAGAAAGGAACCCATGAACCTGTGGGAACCCTAAAAATGGATCTAGAGAGGAATGAGGGAAGAACTTACTGCGGCCGCGGAAGCAGCGGAGGTGCGCTGCGGTGCTCTGGTACCAACAGGTTGATTCAGTGGCCGGCGGTGAGGCAGAGGCGAGGCTTGACGATGGCGGGGGCGCTCGAGTGCGGAGACGTCGCGAGGAAGAAGAAGGGATGAAGAGGCAATGGAAAGAAAAGAATGGAGTCCTCCGCCTCTATTTATAAGGGTAAAGAGATAAGCGACAGGCGCGGGAATGGAGGAGCCCAAAAAATGGATAGATAACAAGATTGTTGCCTCGATTGTTGGATGCTCATTAATAAAAGGGGTATCTTCGGCTTTAAATAAACAGGTGATGTCACGGCAGTTTACTACAAATCCGGAGGATGAAGTCAGGGCGGTTTATAAGATCTATGCGAAGGTGCAAGGGCAGGAATTTTTCTAAGTGTTGAAGATTGACATGAACAAGTTCAAATCAATCTGGGGCCTAATGTTGGGGATATTACTACTGGACATAAACCGGCCAGGAGTGGCCGGGTTAACTCTATGAAGATTAGAAGCCCAAGAAGACAATGGATGGTGGCGCTTTATGAAGGCCCAAGGCCCAAAGGGCAGGTTAAGGCCTGTAGATATAAACCGACATTATCATGTAACTTGTATTGTAAGATAGGAGGAATAGAGGCTGAGCTGGACAAGTTGATGATCCGGCCTCGGGACTCTGTAAACCGATGGGTGTCGACCTATGTATATAAAGGGACGACCCGGCGGCGGTTTAGGAACAACACACAACAACTCAAGAGCCAGGCAAAGCGTATTCTCTCCCTGGTCATCGAAACCCTAGCAATTCCATCACAACTGGAGTAGGATTTTACCTTGATCGTAAGGGGCTGAACCAGTATAAAACTCCCGCGTCCCTTGTCCGCTTTAACCCCTTTAAGTTAACCCGTAGCGATGGCTCCATGACTAAGTCCTTTCACAAGGACATCTGTCGTGACAAAACCACGACAGTTGGCGCCCACCATGGGGCTATCGCACGATGGTTTCGAGTTCTTGAAGGGCAGCTTCGACGGACTCAAGGCATACGTTGTGGGCCAGATGACTAGAAGTCGTCGCGGCAAGCTCTACATCGACGACGCGGGATGGGGTCCCGAGGCCGGTTCAGTTGAATACGGGTACCGGGTCCCCTTTGGTGGAATTCACGTCTTCATCGGCAAGATCGGCGAACTGGGACCTGAGCCGGACATCTGCACCGACATCATCGAGACGGCTCAGTGTGCAAGCTCTGCCCAGGTTCAGCCCACCGTAAAGCATGTCTTCGTGGGTGTCATCCGTGGAGCGGAATATGAGGATAGATCGGCATCTGGTGGCGAAACCGTTGTCTGCTCTGATGACGAGTCTTCAATTGGAGAGACCGAGTCACTGTACCAGCTGGAGGATGGCCGGATTAGTGGAGGTTCCGATGGCAACAGTATTCCAAACCCCCTCGATCTGCCAAGCCAGGTTGCGGTCTTCATGGCCGGTACACAACCAGCGCAGCACTCTTCTACTACCACGGCAATGATCTCCGGTTCAGCAACAGCAACACCAGCAGGAGCAGGGGGCTCCGTGCCGCCTCCGACTCAGGTTTTGTCCGACCTATTCGACGCTTTAGCAACATTACTGGTAGCAGAGGTGGACGCGGCAAACCGGGATCAGCACAACGCAGAGATTGCGTAGGTGATCGATCAGATAACTCAAGCTAAAATGGACCTAGTAGCAGAAAACACCAGGATGGCTACAGAGCGGGCCGGATTGGAGGCTCAGGCATACCGACTTATGCTGGATCAGAGCGCGTCAGATGACGTCATGAGGAGAAGATATCGATTGCGCCTTCCGTCGGTCTTGGAGGCGAGGAATCTCTTTGACACGCCAGGAGCGGGCACCAGTAACCAACCTATGGTGAACCAGCCGGAGGCACCTGGGACCGAGGCACTGGTTCAGCCTCGCGCGATGGATCCACCGCCTCCGCCTCGTCAGAACAACATTCCATCACGACACGTCTCAACACCTTCGGGTCATTACTTGAACCCATTGGATAACATCATTGCTGCCACTTCACAATTGGCAGCTCTCCCGATTGATGGCGAGTCCCCCGTAGCAGTTGAGACACGACGGGCTAGGGAGCTCCTCTAGACGGCTTTGACTCAGCAGCAGGCCTATTCATATAGCTGCGAAAGGATTCATTCTACTCCCGCCCAAGCCGGAGCTACAGCAGGCATATCGATGAATTGGCCGTATCAAGCAATGCGAGGAATCGTAATCTGCCCCATGGAAATAACACGGCGGGTGGTGGTGGCAGTGCCCAAGATGTAGTGGATCGCGCTAGGGCACGTCGGGAAGCCAAGTTAGCGGCACAGCACAAAGCTTCGGTTCGTCAGCTCACGCCGGTTCGTCGGTTCACTCCGGTTCGTCCAACAACATCGATGGAACCAGGGGTTACTTCCAGTTCTTTGGGAGTGCCATGTCTTGTCCCAGCGCTGTGCAATGTACGGTTACCCAAGGATTTCAAGGGCCCGCGTAAGGTGCCCAATTACACCACCGATTTATCCCCTGAGTCATGGGTGGAGAGTTATGAGATGGCAATGGAGATGCTGGATGTGGATGAAGTGGCGTGTGCAAAATACTTTACCATGATGTTGGAGGGAACAGCTCGCACGTGGTTGAAAAATCTGCCGGCTAACTCTATTGGATCATGGGCCGAGTTAAGGGCCCGGTTTATCCAGAACTTCAAAGATATGTGCAAGCAGCCCATGTCCATCGTGGATTTAGCTGCATGTGTCCAGGAGGAAGGAGAATCGACAACCCACTGGGTGCGCCAGGTTTCGGATATTTTGCATCCGTTAGACCGCATCAATGCTGACACAGTCGTTTTAACATTGGAAGGCAATTACCGATTTGCGCATTTGAAGCTGAAATTGGGATGGCTTAAATGCCATTGTAATGAAATGGGAACACTTATGGCGGCTCTGGTGAAGTATGCCGACTCTGATAGTACCAAGGACCTCGAGTCTGAGGATGACAAGATCGGGACATGGGAACAATGGTAAACGCATGGTAGATAATAGCTTGGACTTTGTGGCTAACACCAACGCCCAGGATAACGGTCACCGGCGTAAGGGTAAACCGCCCCAACGGGGTGGAGGTTCAGGCCCCAATCTAGAGTGCCTGTTAAATCATCCTTGCCCAAAGCACGGATCAAAGGAGATACCCGCTACGCATCTTTCGAAAGATTGCTTCACTATGCGGGAGTTCAAAAATTCAAATCTTTTTCAATATGATAATGGACCGCCCGGCGGTTCAAGAGGCGGTTTCCATGGGCCGGGTTATGGTGGTGGCAGTTCCGGTTCAGGTTCCAGGGCAACCAAACCGGACATGGCAATCTAAATAGCCAGGGCAACCTGGGAGGTTACAACCATCAGGGGAATCAGCATCAGCAGCAATCAGGTTATCAGAGCAATCCAAAACAATTGAATAGTGGGCAGTATCATGTCTTCACCACTAGCTTATATAAGCGTGATCGGAAGCTTCATAAAAGA
Organism: Triticum urartu; assembly: GCF_003073215.2. Lineage (NCBI taxonomy): Eukaryota > Viridiplantae > Streptophyta > Magnoliopsida > Poales > Poaceae > Triticum > Triticum urartu. Next base: position 419,885,585 of record NC_053027.1, on the reverse strand, counting down.
GCCGTGAACTCTGTTGAACCGATGGTACCTCGTTATCTGCACTGGTCTAAACAACCCATCCTGTGGACACGAGAGGATCATCCACCCCGGGTTGACAATCTGGGTCACCTGGCTTTAGTGGTAGCACCCCAGGTTGGGGATATAAATTTACCAAGGTGCTTATGGATGTAGGAAGCAATATTAATATCATTGACTATGAAACCTTTCGTCGCATGGGGTTAACAGATAAGAATCTTAAACCGTCGAACATTGTGTTTCATGGGGTAGTGCCTGGTAAATCGGCATACCCAGTTGGTAAGATAGCTCTGGAAGTTGCTTTCGGAGACGATTATGATTCAAGATCAGAGGTGTTGACTTTTCAAGTGGGGAAAATCAAGAGTCCATATCATGCCCTATCCGGACGGCCGGCTTATGCTAAGTTCATGGCAAGGCCTTGTTATGTTTATTTGCAGCTTAAGATACCGGGTCATAAGGGGAACATCATGGTGCATGGAAGCCGAAAGATTGCTTTGGAATGTGAAGAAGGGGATGCAGCTTATGCTGACTCGGTTTGAGCCACGGAGGAGCTGAAATTTTATAAAGACAATGTTGATACGGCAGATATGACTTCTCTAAAAAAGCCAACTACTGAGCATGATCCGGCACTGAAGTTTAAATCGGCTGAGGAAACTAAACTGGTTGACTTTGTTCCTGGCGATTCATCCAAGTAGTTCAGCATCAGTGCTAACTTGGATCCGAAATAGGAAGGCGCGCTCATCGAGTTCATCCGTGAGAACCGGGACATCTTTGCATGGAAGCCTTCTGACATGCCAGGTGTACCGAGGGAACTCGCTGAGCACACCCTTAATATAGATCCTAAATTTAAACCGGTCAAACAGTTTCTTCGCCGCTTCAATGAAGAAAGGTGTAAGGCTATTGGTGAGGAGGTAGCCCGGCTCTTGGCAGCAGGGTTTATTGTGGAGGTCTTTCACCCTGAATGGCTAGCTAATCCGGTGCTGGTACTTAAGAAAAACGGCACTTGGTGTATGTGTGTGGATTACACAGACTTAAACAAAGCCTGTCCAACTGACCCCTTTGATCTCCCTCAAATCGATCAAATTATTGATGCTACAGCAGGTTGTGACCGTTTGTGTTTTCTGGATGCCTATTATGGTTATCATCAGATCAAAATGGCAGTTAAGGACCAGGAGAAGACAACATTCATAACTCCCTTTGGAGCCTTCTACTATGTATATATGCCTTTCAGGCTCAAGAGTGCCCAGGCAACTTATCAGCGTTGTGTTCAGAATTGTCTACATAAACAGATTGGGCGCAACGTACATGCATATGTGGATGATATTGTGGTGAAATCCAGAAAGGAGGAGACATTGATAGGTGACTTGAGGGAAACTTTTGATAACCTCCGGGTTTATAAGATGATGCTTAATCTGGCCAAATGTGTCTTTGGTGTACCGGCAGGCAAGCTTTTGGGTTTTCTGGTGTCTAACAGAGGGATTGAAGCTAATTTGAAGAAGATCACAGCTATCACGTCTCTGGTAAACCGGTGTGCATTAATGATGTTCAACAACTGGCGGGCCGGATTGCAGCCTTAAGCCGGTTTATCAGTCGCCTTGGAGAGAAGGCTATCCCTTTGTATCAGATGTTAAAGAAAACGGAGCACTTCGTCTGTAGTGATGCTGCTGATGAAGCACTTGCAGAGCTGAAAAGAAAGTTAGCCGAGCCACCTGTCCTTGCGGCTTCGGCTGATAAGGAGCCTTTATTGTTATATGTGGCTGCTAATACCCGAGCTGTTAGTGTGGCTATTGTTGTGGAGTGCAAGGAGGCTGGGAAAGAGTATCCGGTTCAACGGCCGGTTTATTATATCAGCGAGGTGCTTATAGAGTCTAAACAGAGATACCCACATTGGCAGAAACTGGTTTATGGAGTTTTTATGGCAAGCCGGAAGCTCAAGCATTATTTTCAAGGTCATCCCATCATAGTGGTCAGTTCAGCCCCACTGGGAGATATCATCCAAAACAGAGAAGCGACTGGCCGGATTGTTAAGTGAGCTATTGAGCTTGGACTGCACGGGCTCAAATATACACCTCACACAACAATCAAATCCCAAGCACTTGTGGACTTCATCAATGATTGGACAAAGTCGCAAGCGCCGGAGGAAAAGCCAGACAACACTTATTGGACTATTCACTTTGACGAGTCTAGGCAATTGGAGGGCTCGGGGGCTGGAGTCATATTAACTTCCCCACGAGGTGATAAGTTTTGTTATGTTCTCCGTTTAATGTTCCCTTGTACTAACAATGCAGATAAGTATGAGGCCTTGCTCCATGGTCTTCGGATGGCTAAGTGAGGGAGTCCTGGATTAGGGGTCTCCGGACAGCCGGACTATATCCTTTGGTCGGACTATTGGACTATGAAGATACAAGATTGAAGACTTCGTCCCGTGTCCGGATGGGACTCTCCTTGGCGTGGAAGGCAAGCTAGGCAATACGGATATGAAGATCTCCTCCCTTGTAACCGACTCTGTGTAACCCTAGCCCCCTCCGGTGTCTATATAAACTAGAGGGTTTCGTCCATAGGACAACATATACAATCATACCATAGGCTAGCTTCTAGGGTTTAGCCTCTATGATCTCGTGGTAGATCAACTCTTGTAATACTCATATCATCAAGAACAATCAAGCAGGACGTAGGGTGTTACCTCCATCAAGAGGGCCCGAACCTGGGTAAACATCGTGTCCCCTGCTTCCTGTTACCATCCTCCTTAGACGCACAGTTCGGGACCCCCTACCTGAGATCCGCCGGTTTTGACACCGACATTGGTGCTTTCATTGAGAATTCCACTATGTCGTCACCATAAGTCTTGATGGCTCCTTTGATCATTGGTAGCGATGCGGTCCAGGGTGAGGTTTTCCTCCCCGGACAGATCTTTGTATTCGGCAGCTTCACACTGCGGGCCAATTCGCTTGGCCATCTGGAGCAGATCGAGAGCTACGCCCCTGGCCATCAGGTCAGATTCGGAAACTTAAACTACACAGTCGATGTCCATGGAGACTTGATCTTCGACGGATTCGAGCCCGTGTCAGGTGCGCCGCACAGTCACGACGAGCACGACGTAACTCTGTCGTCGGACAGTGTTCGGGAGATCGCATCTGCAACTAATCTGGCCGTCAATCTGGAGCAAATCGCGCCATCCGAGAGCGGAGGGATAGACCCCGCCATGGAGATCGCACTCTCAATGGCGATGGAGCCGGATACTGACTTCACCTCTTACGAGAGACGTGTCGCCGAACCACTGGATTCACCTCCGGCCATGGACTCTGAGCCGCTTACATCCGTGTCTGTCGAATCCGACTGGGCGCCGATCATGGAGTTCACCTCCGCGGATATCTTTCAGCACTCGCCCTTTGGCGATGTGCTAAATTCATTAAGGTCCCTCTCCCTTTCAGGAGAACCTTGGCCGAACTATGTCCGGCTAGAATGGGATGCAGACAACTAAGAAATTCATTGCCCACCCACTTAGTAGCCACTGTCGACGATTTAACCGACGTGCTTGACTTCGACTTCGAATCCGAAGACATCGACGGTATGGACGACGATGCAGGAGACGAGCAGGAACCACCGCCCATAGGGCGCTGGACCGCTACATCATCATACAACATATATATGGTGGACACCCCTAAAGAAGGCAATGGCGACGAGATAGCGGAGGATGACCCCTCCAAGAAGCAACCCAAGCGCCGACGTCAGCGATGCCGCTCTAAGTCCTGCCACAGCAAAAGTAGTGATACCGGCATAGGAGATACTAACACTTCGGATAGTGCCGAAGACAATCACAACCCTCTCCAGCACGATGTAGAGCCGGAGGATGAACAAGCCAGCCCTCCAAAGCAGGCAGCAGATGGAGAACCAGAGGAGGACAATTACATGCCTCTCTCTGAAGACGAGGCGAGCCTCGGCGAGGAAGAATTTATCGTGCCTGAGGACCCCGTCGAACAGGAGCGCTTCAAGCGCCGGCTTATGGCCAGAGCAAATAGCCTGAAGAAAAAGCAACAACAGCTTCAAGCTGATCAAGACTTTCTAGCAGACAGATGGACCGAAGTCCTTGCGGCCGAGGAATACGAACTTGAGCGCCCCTCCAAGAGTTACCCAAAACGTAGGTTGCTACCTCACCTCGAGGAGGAAGCATTGAAACCCCATGCACCAGTGTACGATGCGGCTGACCGGCCACTACGTGGCCGAGCCAAAGAGGCGTTTCAGCCTGAAGTTCAGCCTGCACCTCGCCGCCACTCAATCCAAAATACCAAGGCTCGGGGCAACACACAGGACCTGCGAGACGTATTGGAAAGTAAGGCAAAACTTGCAAGGTCAATATACGGGTCACGGGCACGCGCGCCAATACGGGATGATGATCGGCCTGCCGGATACGCCAAAAGCAAATCCGGCCAGGCCGAATATAGCAGACAAGATTCATATGAACTGCGTCGGGATATAGCCCGGCACAGAGGCGCCGCACACCCCCTATGCTTCACTGATGAAGTTATGGATCACGAATTCCCGGAGGGTTTCAAACCCGTAAATATCAAGTCATATGATGGTACAATAGATCCCGCCGTATGGATTAAGGATTTCCTCCTTCACATCCACATGGCTCGTGGTGATGATCTACACGCCATCAAGTACCTCCCACTAAAACTCAAAGGACCAGCTCGGCATTGGCTGAATAGCTTGCCAGCAGACTCCATTGGCAGTTGGGAGGATCTGGAAGATGCATTCCTTGACAACTTCCAGGACACTTATGTGCGACCACCGGATGCTGATGACTTGAGTCATATAACTCAGCAGCCAGGGGAATCGGCCAGACAATTCTGGACTCGGTTCCTGACTAAGAAAAACCAAATTGTCGACTGTCCGGACGCAGAGGCCCTCGCGGCATTCAAGCACAACATCCGTGACGAGTGGCTTGCCCGCCACCTTGGCCAGGAGAAGCCGAAGTCTATTGCAGCCCTCACGACACTCATGACCCGCTTTTGCACGGGCGAGGATAGCTGGCTGGCTCGCAGCAATAACACATCGAGGAATCCGGGAACTTCGGATACCAAAGATGCCAACGGTAGACAACGTCGTAACAGACCGAAGCGCCACAATAACGGCGATAACACCGAGGATACGGCAGTCAATGCCGGATTCAGAGGCTCTAGAAAGAAGCCATTTAAAAGAAGTACTCCGGCTCCGTCCATTTTGGATCGCATACTGGATTGCTCGTGCCAAATCCACGACACCACCGACAAGCCAGCCAATCACACCAACAGAGAATGCTGGGTGTTCAAGCAGGCCGGCATGTTAAATGCCGGAAACAAGGACAAGGGACTGCATAGTGATGACGAGGAAGAGCCCCGGCCGCTGAACATGGGAGGACAGAAGGGGTTCCCCCCACAAGTGAATATAGTGAACATGATATACGCAACCCACATTCCCAACAGGGAGCGGAAGCGTGCACTAAGGGACGTCTATGCGATGGAGCCCGTCGCCCCAAAGTTCAACCCATGGTCTACTTGCCCGATCACCTTTGATCGCAGGGATCACGCGGAACCGCCGCGCTGGTCCTAAACCCCATCATCGATAGATTTCATCTCACTCGAGTCCTTATGGACGGCGGCAGCATCCTGAACCTGCTCTATCAGGATACGGTGCGAAAAATGGGTATCGATCCCTTGAGGATCAAACCCACCACAACCACCTTTAAAGGCGTCATCCCAGGTGTAGAGGCCCATTGCACGGGCTCAATAACACTGGAAGTAGTCTTTGGATCACCGGGCAACTTCCGAAGCGAGGAGTTAATCTTCGACATCGTCCCGTTTCGCAGTGGCTATCATGCACTGCTCAGACGAACTGCATTCGCAAAATTCAATGCAGTACCGCATTACGCATACCTCAAGCTCAAGTTGCCAGGACCTCGGGGAGTCATAATAGTGAATGGAAACACAGAACGCTCACTCCGTACGGAAGAGCACACTGCGGCCCTCGCAGCAGAAGCACAAAGCAGCCTTTCAAGGCAAACCACTAATTCGGTGATACAGCCCCCGAACACCTTCAAGCGTGTCCGGAGTAAACTACAACAGGATCGCCTGGAACGTTCAGAGCTCGCCTAGCAATTCGGCCCCCGTCCCAGTCCTAGTCAAGCGACGAAATCCGTGCCGCGCGTACATAATTACGCACTGAAAATACCATTGACATAAGCGGGGGCACGATCAGGGCACATCCCGCAATGCGGCTTAACCACCCTAGGGGTTGTATATCTTTATCATTTCTTTTTTCTTTCAGGTCCTAACTCTCTGGAAGCCCTTTCCGGCAGTATGATTGCCGGACACATTACGGGAAGGCACAACCAAGGCGGCAAGAAGCTAAGTTGTACACGGGAACCCCCGGGTGGTCTCTAATAATAATACCCGCTTTCTACTATCCATACGTAGCTTGCCCTTGGATAGGACATTTCGAATAGTCCTACTTTTTGCTTATTGCACTACCTATACCAGTATGCTTCGACGTATTATTTAAATAAGAATGCATAGCATTAGTCTATTATTGCATTATTCATTCCTTTTTTCCTTTATGTTCATTTACGACAATCTGAACCCGTAAATTTGGGTCCAGTCAGTACGCCAGGGGCTTTTGTTTACCCCATAATACGGCGCAAGAAGTCCGAACACTTTCGACAGTGCAGCACCCCAAACTTATAGCATTATATGCATCAGCTCCGAATCATGTCTTGGGTCAATAGTTGGGTTTGCCCGGTGCCCATGCTTTGGTACCTTACGTTCCACTATATCGTCTAAGGTAGCGGTGGGAGAACTACTGCGATTGTGTCCCGGTTCTTTCGGACGAGCACCTCAGTAGAGAAAGCCGAAAACTGACTGTCATGATAAGGTGAGAGACTGGTCGCTGTTTGAGAGGTCTCAACTCCTTAAAGACTTTTTCCGCTTCAGGCGAGGAGTCGGCCTTGTCCGTCTTAGGCGTGTATAGCACCCCAAATTCGGCCTTCCGAATAACAGGGGCTTCGCCAAAATTTGAAATTGTAGACTTCTATGGCTAAGTGAGAGTGATAAAGCATTATAGTCCGATTGCCTGGTTCGTTGCGCTGAACACCTCCCTTGAAGGACCCAAAATTGGGGTAAAGAGTGCTCAGGTTTATCCTGAACACCCCAGTACTAGTTACATGGGGGCAGAAGCCGACGACTGGCCAACTCTCAGATTTTATAAATGGCCGCACAGAAGGTAATATTTTAAATTAAAAAAGTGTTGCATGGAGCAAATGAACTCGTTTCATATTACAGGATCACATGAGCATGTTCATTCAAAAATTACATCCTTGGCCCACTCGTCCGCCACAAGGCGGGAACCCTTCAGGACACTCTCATAGTACATCTCGGGCAGCGATGCTCCTTGCCCTCCGGCGACCCCTCATTCACCAGCTTCATGGCGTCCAGCTTTGCCCAGTGCACCTTCGCCCAGGCAAAAGCCATGCACGCACCCTCGATGCAGACGGACCACTTTATAACTTCAAGTTATGGGCAGGCATCCACCAGCCGCCTCGCCAGACCGAAGTAGCTACCGGGCAGGGGCTCGCCAGGCCACATCCGGACTATAAGGCCCCTCATGGCTTGTGCGGTCACCTTGTGAACCTCGACCAACTGCTTCAGCTGGTCGCTCAAGGGCACGGAGTGTTTGGTCCCAGTATACTAAGACCAGAACAACTTCTTCGTCGAGCTCCCCTCCTCAGCTCGGTAAAACTCTGCGGCATCCAGCACACTGCGGGGAAGATCTGCAAACGCTCCTGGAGAGCTCTGAACTCGGGTAAGAAAAAGGAAAGTCTCCTTCACGTGCTTGCTTTCATAATGAATGCCTTACCTGCTGCTATCTTCTTCACCGCATCAATCTCCTGGAGGGCCTTGTGGGCTTCCGCCTTGGCGCTCCGGACACTTTCAAGCGCCTGCGCGAGCTCGGACTCTCGCGTCTTAGAGTCAAGCTCCATGGACTCGTGCTTTTTGGCGAGAGCATCGAGCTCTTGCTGCACCTCGCCTACTCGGGCTTCTTGCTTCTCCCGTTCAATGCGCTCCTTGGTCGCTTTGTCTTCGGCCTCAGACAGCGCCTTCCTTAGGGTTGCCACTTCGGTCGTGGCCCCTGGCAAATCCATGATGATCCTATTACTTTACACCCGAACTTCTTTTAAATATATAGACAAGGGTATTGCTTACCTTTGCTCTCCTCGAGCTGCCTCTTGGTAAGGCCGAGCTCATCCTCGGACCGCTCCAGGTCTTGCTTCAGCGCAGAGACCTCCGCAGTACGTGCGGCAGCGGTCAGCAGTGAAGCCTGCACATACACATAGATATTTTTCTGATTAGGCTCCTGAGTTATCATTTGATCCTCTATTCGGTCTTTCTTCCCGAACGCCGAACAGAGCATCAGGGGCTAGTATCCATGCGGGCATATTTTCCTATATCTTCATTGCTTACCTCAAAGCCTGTTTGGAGGCTGGCGCAAGCTTGGGCCAGTCCGTTCTTGGCGGACTGAACTTTCTCGATCACCGCACTCATGATAGTGTGGTTCTCTTCGTCGATGGAAGCGCCACAAAGCGCTTCCAGCAAGTTGTCCGGTGCCTCTGGATAGACAGAGGACACCGGCACGGGCGGCTTGCCCCCCTTAACGGGGGGTCACCCACCGGAGTCCGGAACCACCAAAGATTTCGGTGCAGTGTTCGGTTGGGGGCCGAACCTGGAGCCCATGGGAGTCCGGCTCCCTTTGCGCCCAACGTCCGGAAGGTCACCTCGAGGCGTACCCAGGACTGCCTCCCCTTCGCCCGGTGCCTGTTGAGAAAACACCTCGACGTTGTCCGCAGAGCAAGGAGTGGAGGCGGTTGGAAGAACCGATGTTCGTATCCGACGAGTCCAACAAACCGCTCGATGAAGTTACGTCGAGATGAGCTCGGGACGGACTGCATAATCATGTTCAGCATGAGAAGAAGCAGTGCAGTACAACATACCACGAATTACTATGGTGTCCGGATACTTACGACTTCGCCAGGGGCTTGACCCTGGGTAGCCACTCATCGCCGCTGTAGGCGGCCGTCGTGGAGCAGTCCGGAGGGAGGGTCTTGCCCTTCTTGGACCCTTCGGCCTCCCCGATTGGGTCGGCCTTCCTTTTCTTGTCTCCCCGACTGGCGGGGAGAACTTTCCTCTTCCTCCTCCTCGTCTTCGTGGGAGGAGTGCGCGTCGGAGTCATCGGACGATGAGTCCGATACAACCTTGCGCCGGAGACCCTTTCGGGTCCCCGCGGCCTTCTTCTTGGTCTTCTTCACCGGCACCTCGTAAGGTGCCAGAGTCAGCATCTCCGTTAGGAGAGCGCCCGCAGGATCTTCGGGCAGAGGGGCTGGGCAATCAAGCTACTCTGTTGTCTTTACCCGGTCTTGTTAATGGCATAGAAGCTTAGATCCTGCATATGACAAAACCGGGGCAAATAAATACCCTGAGAGATATAAAAACTTACCGGATTGGCGCGGCGCTTTGCGCTGAGTCCGCGGTCCTCGGTGAGGGAAGGAGAAATCTCGGTGCCCTTGAACAGCACCCTCCAGACGTCCTCGTGCGTCATTTCATAGAGCTCTCATAGCGTCTGGTGCTTGGCCGAGTCGAACTCCCACAAATCGAATGCCCGTCGTTGACACGGGAGGATCTGGCGGAAGAGCATGACCTGGACCACGTTGACGAGCTTGATTTTCTTGCTCGTCATGTTCTGGATGCAGGTCTGGAGTCCGGTCAACTCTACCAAAGAACCCCAGGACATGCCCTTCTCTTTCTAGGAGGTGAGCCATGTGGGGATTCCGCATCGAAATTTGGGGGCCGCCACCCAGTTGGAGTCGCGCGACTCGGTGATGTAGAACCACCATGATTGCCACCCCTTTATGGTATCCACATAGGTGCCCTCGAGCCAGGTGACGTTAGGCATCTTGCCCACCATGGCGCCTCCACACTCTGCTTGCTGGACACCCACCACCTTCGATTTAACATTGAAGGTTTTTAGCCATAGGCCGAAATGGGGCCTGATGCAGAGGAAGTCCTCGCACACGACGATAAACGTTGAGATCTTGAGGATGAAATTGGGGGCCAGATCATGAAAATCCAGCCCGTAGTACAACATGAGCCCGCGGACAAATGGTTGGAGGGGAAATCCTAGTCCGCGGACAAAATGGGTAAGAAAAACTACCCTCTCATGGGGTTCGGGCGTTGGGATGATCTGCCCCGCATTTGGCAGCCGGTGCGCGATATCCGTGGCCAGATATCCAGCTTCCCATAACTTTTTGATGTTCTCATCCGTGACGGAGGAGACCATCCACTTGCCTCCTGCTCCGGACATGCTTGGAGTGGTTTGAGAAGAAGAACGCGAGCTTGGGCGCTAGAGCTCGAGTGTGCGGGAATGGGTAAGAAAGGAGGCAAAAGGTGATACGTCTCCGACATATCTACTTTTCCAAACACTTTTGCCCTTGTTTTGGACTCTAACTTGTATGATTTGAATGGAACTAACCCGGACTGACGTTGTTTTCAGCAGAATTACCATGGTGTTGTTTTATGTGCAGAAAACAAATATTCTCGGAATGACCTGAAACTCCACGGAACATCTTAGAAAAAACAATAAAAAATCCTCGCCAAAGATGAAGACCAGGGGGCCCACACCCTTCTCATGAGGGTGGGGGCGCCCCCCACCCCCTAGGGCATGCCCCCTACCTCGTGGGCCCCCTGGAAACCCTCCGACGCTAACTCCAACTCTATATATTTGCTTTCGGGGAGAAAAAAATAGGAGAGAAGAAATCATCGCGTTTTATGATACGGAGCCGCTGCCAAGCCCTAAAACCTCTCGGGAGGGCTGATCTGGAGTCCCTTCGGGGCTCCGGAGAGGGGGATTCGTCGCCGTCGTCATCATCAACCATCCTCCATCACCAATTTCATGATGCTCACCGCCGTGCGTGAGTAATTGCATCGTAGGCTTGCTGGACGGTGATGGGTTGGATGAGATTTATCATCTAATCGAGTTAGTTTTTTTAGGGTTTGATCCCTAGTATCCGTTATGTTCTGAGATTGATGTTGCTATGACTTTGCTATGCTTAATGCTTGTCACTAGGGCCCGAGTGCCATGATTTCAGATCTGAACCTATTATGTTTTCATGAATATATGTGAGTTCTTGATCCTATCTTGCAAGTCTATAGTCACCTACTACGTGTTATGATCCGGCAACCCCGAAGTGACAATAATCGGGACCACTCCCGGTGATGACCATAGTTTGAGGAGTTCATGTATCCACTATGTGCTAATGCTTTGTTCGAGTTCTCTATTAAAAGGAGGCCTTAATATCCCTTAGTTTCCAATAGGACCCCGCTGCCACGGGAGGGTAGGACAAAAGATGTCATGCAAGTTCTTTTCCATAAGCACGTATGACTATATACGGAATACATGCCTACATTACATTGACGAATTGGAGCTAGTTCTGTGTCACCCTATGTTATGACTGTTACATGATGAACCGCATCCGGCATAATTATCCATCACTGATTCGGTGCCTACGAGTTTTCCATATACTGGTTCTCGCTTATTTACTTTCCCGCTACTACTGCTACAATCACTACAAAATACCAAAAACATTACTTTTGTTGTCTTTACTTTTGTTGTCGCTACCACCACTATCATATTACTTTGCTACTAAACACTTTGCTGCAGATACTAAGTTTCCAGGTGTGGTTGAATTGACAACTCAGCCGCTAATACTTGAGAATATTCTTTGGCTCCCCTTGTGTCGAATCAATAAATTTGGGTTGAATACTCTACCCTCGAAAGCTATTGCGATCCCCTATACTTGTGGGTTATCAAGACTAACTTCTGGCGCCGTTGCCGGGGAGCATAGCTCTATTCTTTGAGTCACTTGGGATTTATATCTGCTGGACACTATGAAGAACTTGAGAGATCCAAAAACCAAGATCTATCCCTCAACTACGAGGGGAGGTAAGGAACTGCCATCTAGCTCTGCACTTGATTCACCTTCTGTTATGAGTAAGTTTGCGACACCTACACCTGCTTCTGCTATTCATTCTGATATGTCGCATGTTATTGATGATGCCACTTCTGCTATGCATGATACTTATGATGAAACTGCTTCTATGCCTGATACTACTATGCCCCTTGGTGAATTTCTTGATGAACAAATTGCTAGGGCTAGAGAAAAAGAAATTATTGAATCTGAATACGATGATGATAGTGATGATGAAAATATGTCTGTTATTCCTGAGGGCTATCTTTTTGATATGGAATCTTCTGCCGCTATTTTAGCTTGTTGAGATAGATATGAGCTTAAGAGGTTATTAATTAAATGGAACAAAGAATCACTTAGAGATAAAATGAAACCCGACCCTGCTTTTGCTACTTCACCTATTTGTGTCCCTGATAAGGAGTATGAATTCTCTGTTGATCCTGATATAATTACTTTGGTTGAATCTGATCCGTTTTATGGCTATGAATCTGAAACTGTTGTGGCACATCTTACTAAGTTAAATGATATAGCTGCCCTATTTACTAATGATGAGAGATCGCATTACTTCTATATACTGAAAATATTTCTGTTCTCATTAAAGGGTGATGCTAAGATCTGGTTTAATTCTCTTGATCCTGGTTGTGTGCGTAGTCCCCAAGATATGATTTATTACTTCTCTGCTAAATATTTCCCTGCTCATAAGAAACAAGCTGCTTTGAGGGAAATATACAATTTCATGCAAATTAAAGAAGAGAGTCTCCCACAAGCCTAGGGGAGGCTTCTCAAGTTACTTAATGCTTTGCCTGATCAACCTCTTAAGAAACTTGAAATACTTGATATCTTTTATAATGGACTAACCGATGCTTCCATAGATTACCTGGATAGTTGTGCTGGTTCTCTTTTCAGGGAAAGAACAATGGATGAAGCTGAAATTCTATTGAATAATATGTTGACAAATGAAAATAATTGGGCACCTCCTGAGCCATCTCCTGCTCTAATTACTAAGCCTATTCTTAAACCAACTCCGAAGAAGAGAGGTGTTCTATTTCTCAGTCCCGAAGATATGCAAGAGGCAAAGAAATCTATGAAATAAAAAGGTATTAAAGCTGAAGACGTTAAGAATTTACCTCCTATTGAAGAAATACATGGTCTAAATATACCGCCTATTGAAGAAACATATGATCTCAATCCTTTATTTATTGAAGAACCTCCTGATCCTGATATCCCGACACAGGTAGTAAAGGTAAATTCACTCTATAGATATGATAAAGCTGAAGTTCCTCCTACTAAAATTGCTAGTCAGTTCTTGGATGAGTTTGATAACTTTATGTTTAAGCAAGACGACTTCAATGCTTATTTTGGTAGACAATTAAAAGAAAATTCTTATATGATTAGACGCTTGGGTGATTATATGGCTGATATTAAAGGTGAACTTAAATTTGTTAGCAAACATGCTTCTATGGTTACCACTCAAGTAGAATAAGTACTTAAGGCTCAAAAAGAAGTGCTAAATGAAATGAATAGTAAGAAAAATGATTATGCTATTAGAGTGGCTACTAGAACTGGTAGAATGACTCAGGAACCTTTGTATCCTGAAGGCCACCCTAAGAGAATCGAGCAAGATTCTCAAAGAAATAATATTGATGTTCCTAGTTCTTCTAAAAAGAAGAAAAAGAAAAATAGTAGAACTATGCAAACTTCTAGTGAACCTATTGCTGAACCACCTGATAATCCAAACGATATATCTATGTCTGATGCTGAAACACAAACTGGTAATGAACATGAACCTAATAAAAATATTAATAATGATGTTCATGATGATGCTCAACCTAGTAATGATAATGATGTAGAAATTGAACCTGTTGTTGATCTTGATAACCCACAATCAAAGAATCAACGTTATGATAAAAGAGACTTTGTTGCTAGGAAACATGGTAAAGAAAGGGAACCTTGGGTTCAGAAACCCATGCCTTTTCCTCCAAAACCATCCAAGAAAAAGGATGATGAGGATTTTGAGCGCTTTGCTGAAATGATTAGGCCTATCTTTTTGCGTATGCGATTAATTGATGTGCTCAAAACAAATCCTTATGCTAAATATATGAAGGATATCATTACTAATAAAAGAAAGATACCAGAAGCTGAGGTTTCCACCATGCTTGCTAATTATACTTTTAAGGGTGGAATACCAAAGAAACTTGGAGACCCCGGAGTACCTACTATACCTTGCTCCATTAAAAGAAATTATATTAAAACTGCTTTATGTGATCTTGGAGCCGGTGTTAGTGTTATGCCTCTCTCTTTATATCGTAGACTTGACTTGAATAAGTTGACACCTACTGAAATATCTTTGCAAATGGCTGATAAATCAACTGCTATACTTGTCGGTATCTGTGAGGATGTGCCTGTTGTGGTTGCAAACGTTACTATTTTAACGGACTTTGTTATACTTGATATTCCCGAGGATGATAGTATCTCTATTATTCTTGGAAGACCTTTTCTTAATACTGCAGGGGCTGTTATTGATTGCAACAAAGGCAATGTCACTTTTCATGTTAATGGTAATGAGCATACGGTACACTTTCCGAGGAAACAACCTCAAGTTCATAGTATCAATTCTATTGGAAAAATTCCATCGATTATATTTGGAGGTTTTGAATTTCCTCTTCCTACTGTCAAGAAGAAATATGATATTCTTATTATTGGGGATGTGCATATCCCCGTTCAGGTAACTTAGTGTTATTCGAAATTACTCCGCTTTCATGATTATTGGAATGAGTTTGTTAACAAGACTTGATCAACCTTGTTAGTGGATTCTTTTTGATGAGCATGAGATGGATGAAACTAGAAGCACAAACTTATGTACCCTTTTTATACTTTCTGTTATTTATATTAAATAAAGTAAAAATAGTATTTTTTCTGTGTGTTTCCTGACTTATCCGTGCAATATAAAAATTTCCCAAAAATAAAAGTCCTCAGAATGCCATGCCAATTTAATATGATTTTTTCGGGAATATTTGAGAATTTACTGTGCAAAAATTACCGCGGGAGGAGCTGCCACCTGGTCACGAGGGTGGTGGGCGCGCCCCCCTATAGGGCGCGCCCCCTGCCTTGTGGGCCCATGGTGGCCCTCCTCCACCTATCCCAGCACCCATCTTCTTCCTCTATCTCACACAAACCCGAAAAACCAACTCAAGCACGAGTTCCAGCCACTTTTGCTGCGATTTTCGATCTCCTTGCTCAAAGCACCTCTCGCAAAACTACTTGGGGAGATTGTTCCTTGGTATGTGACTCCTCCATTGGTCCAATTAGTTTTTGTTCTAGTGTTTTATTCTTTGCAAATTTGTGCTGCATAGGTGACCATGTTCTTGAGCTTGCATGTCAAATTTATATGGTTCCAAGTAGTTCTAATGCTTGATTTAGGCTCTAGGCCCTTGTAGGAGTAGTTGCTATCAATATTATTGAAGTTGGTTCATTTTTGTTTGAAGTTACTAAAAATTTCATATTTTTTCAAAAAAATAATGTGGAGATTTTTGAGGGGCTTGTCGAGCCAAAGCTCGAAGGAAAAGGCACCGAAGCCTAAGTATAATTTGCCATGCACCACGGAGATTCGGGCGTGTGAATGGCCTTCTGAAGATTTCTTGAGAGCAGCCGGTATATATGAAGATTTTCATGAATTGGCTCATAATGCATGCCTCACCGCTTTCCTCCACGACCAATGTGGTTAGTATCTCTTACTCAAAAATACTTTTGTGCAAAACTTTCATTTTCATTCTAGGAACTCACCACCTACGGTGGAGTTTCATTTATATGATGAGCATAAGGAGATGTCAGTTTATGATTTCTGTCAGATTTTTTTAAGGCCTTTTGAGGGCAAGACAGAAGAACCACATCATGATGATGTGGCTGGATTTATTGATACTATCACTGTTGGAGAAACTAGAAAGGTTTCCGATGCACGAATCACTAACATACATTTTCCTGTTTTACGCTACTTTGCATTATTTGCTAGTCGTTGTTTCATTGGACGCGGAAATAGTGGAAACCTTAGTATCCCTGATATAATTATTTTGCACCACGGTTTATACAGTGATAACACTTTTAGTATGGGCGGTATTATTGCTAGACGGTTAAGTATGAACCGTACTAAGGGTCCCATCTTTGGAGGCGTCTATGCCACACGCCTAGCTGCACATTTTAACATACCTATTAGGCATGCTGAGAAGGAAGAAAAGGTGCTGCCCCGTGTTTATCTAGATCATAAAAGTATGGTGGCACATGATTTTATTGTTAAGAATAGGGCAGGAGAGCTTAAATATCAATTGTTCTTTAACAAACATCATCCTGAGACTATTACCCTACCTGCTCCTTCTTTGTTTAATTTTGTAGGACCCTACCTCGTTACGTGGGCTGCCGTCCAAGCTTGCAAGAATCCTGCACCAGCCCCGGAATAGGAACCACAAGATGAACCTCCACGACAATCTGTTTATTCTTGGGATCCAGAGATGACTGTCAGCCAGTGGCAGTCAGAGTCTTCTTCTTCATCACAATATGATCCCAACTATTCCTCCTCATCACAGTACGACCCAACAATTATTATTATGGATATCCGCCAGGCCAGCCATGGCCATAGACCAACTTAGGCCAAAAGCCTAAGCTTGGGGGAGTACATATTTCTCACCGACATTACATTTATGTTCACACACACTCATTGATAGATGTCGGTGCTCATACTTTTTCACTGTAATATCCATGCTAGTTTATTTTCTTTTTCCTGCTTTCTTCTTGTGTGTCTGTTAAACCTTAAGAAAAACCAAAAAAATTAGCAGTAGTTTATTTTTCTGCTGTAGTAGTAATAATTAAAAAGAAACCCCAAAAATATTTCCCGTTCTTCTTTTGCTTGTTGGGAGCTTTCCCGTGTAAATAGTTTTATTTCTTTTCTTTGGGGGTCAGTAGGAGAAGACCATAATTAAAATTATTGAATTGGCTCTTATATACATTATTGTTGATTTAACCAAGAGCCCATATTGCCTTGTCTTCTCCTGTTTATAGAATGCTCGCAGATTCCAGCTTAGTCCAATGCACGTGCACTCTTATTATTATTCACACCGTTCGGTCGTGCAAGTGAAAGGCAATTATGACGATATATGATGGACTGACTGAGATGAGAAAAGCCGGTATGAACTCGACCTCTTTTGTTTTTGTAAATATGATGAGTCCCTCGTTCTTGATTCAGCTTATTATGAATAAACATGTTTGCAATGACAATTAGAGATCATAGTTGCTTGTGCCATGCTTGATTAGCTAGGAGTTATAATGATTTACCTTGTATGCCAACATGCTATTGAGATGATTATGATGTGGTGTGATGGGGTGGTATCCTCCTTTGAATGATTTAAGTGACTTGACTTGGCACATGTTCACGCATGTAGTTGAAAAAAATCAACAAAGCCTTCACGATATTTATGTTCATGGTGGATTATATCCTAATCATGCTTGCATCCAATGTTTATTAATTTTAATGCATGTACATGGCTGTTGTCGCTCTCTAGTTGGTCACTTCCCAGTCTTTTGCTAGCCTTCACCTGTACTAAGCGGGAATACTGCTTGTGCATCCAATCCCTTAAACCCCAAAGTTATTCCAGATGAGTCCACTATACCTTCCTATATGCGGTATCTACCTGCCGTTCCAAGTAAATTTGTATGTGCCAAACTCTAAACCTTCAAATAAGCATTTTGTTTTGTATGCTCGAATAGCTCATGTATCAACAAAGGTTGTCCTTAGCTTCCGTGTTAGGCGGGTTATTCTCAAGAGGAGTGGACTCCGCTCCTCACTCATGAGAAAATGGCTGGTCACCGGGATGCCCAGTCCCATGCTTTATGCAAACTAAATAAAAATTAATTGCAAACAAAACTCACCCTGGGACCTCATGTATGTTGGAGGCACTCGTTGTTTCGAGCAAGCAATGGATTGATGCTTGTTGGTGGAGGGGGAGTATAAACTTTACCATTCTGTTTGGGAACCGCCTATAATGTGTTTAGCATGGAAGATATCGCCATCTCTTAGTTGTTACGTTGACAATGAAAGTATACTGCTCAAAATACAAATTATCTCTATTGCAAAACCGAGCTCTAGCACCTCTACAAATCCATGCTTCCCTCTGCGAAGGGCCTATCCATTTACTTTTATGTTGAGTCATCACCCTCTTATTAAAAAGCACTAGCTGGAGAGCGCAGCTGTCATTTGCATTCATCACTGTTAATTTATATTGGGTATGACTATGATTGGATCTCTTTTACCATGAATTACAATGTCTAGTTAGTCCTTGATCTTTAAAGGTGCTCTACATTTATGTTTTGCGGTCTCAGAAAGGGATAGCGAGATACCATCTTGTTATATCATATTATGATTGTTTTGAGTAAGTGTTGTCATCCAAGATTTATTATTATGACTTGCTAGTTGATTATGCTATTGATATGAGTAATTGTGAGACCTGAGAATTATTGCAAATGTGGTTAGTTATGATCTATGCTGAAAACTTGAATGCTGGCTTGACATAGTTACAACAACAAGAGCAAACAGAGTTTGTAAAAGTTTTTCTTTCTTTCAGTTTGTCAACTGAATTTCTTGAGGACAAGCAAGGGTTTAAGCTTGGGGGAGTTGATACGTCTCCGCCGTATCTACTTTTCCAAACACTTTTGCCATTGTTTTGGACTCTAACTTGTATGATTTGAATGGAACTAGCCCGGACCGACGCTGTTTTCAGCAGAATTACCATGGTGTTGTTTTATGTGCAGAAAACAAATATTCTTGGAATGACCTGAAACTCCACGGAACATATTAGAAAAAACAATTAAAAATCCTCGCCAAAGATGAAGACCAGGGGGCCCACACCCTTCTCACGAGGGTGGGGGGCGCCCCCCTAGGGCGCGCCCCCCTACCTCGTGGGCCCCCTGGAAACCCTCCGACGCCAACTCCAACTCTATATATTTGCTTTCGGGGAGAGAAAAATAGGAGAGAAGAAATCATCGCGTTTTATGATACGGAGCTGCCGCCAAGCCCTAAAACCTCTCGGGAGGGCTGATCTGGAGTCCGTTCGGGGCTCCGGAGAGGGGGATTCGTTGCCGTCGTCATCATCAACCATCCTCCATCACCAATTTCATGATGCTCACCGTCGTGCGTGCGTAATTGCATCATAAGCTTGCTGGACGGTGATGGGTTGGATGAGATTTATCATGTAATTGAGTTAGTTTTGTTAGGGTTTGATCCCTAGTATCCATTATGTTCTGAGATTGATGTTGCTATGACTTTGCTATGCTTAATGCTTGTCACTAGGTCCCGAGTGCCATGATTTCAGATCTGAACCTATTATGTTTTCATGAATATATGTGAGTTCTTGATCCTATCTTGCAAGTCTATAGTCACCTACTACGTGTTATGATCTGGCAACGCCGAAGTGACAATAATCGGGACCACTCCCGGTGATGACCATAGTTTGAGGAGTTCATGTATCCACTATGTGCTAATGCTTTGTTCGAGTTCTCTATTAAAAGGAGGCCTTAATATCCCTTAGTTTCCAATAGGACCCCGCTTACATGCCTACATTACATTGACGAATTGGAGCTAGTTCTGTGTCACCCTATGTTATGGCTGTTACATGATGAACCGCATCCGTCATAATTATCCATCACTGATCCGGTGCCTACAAGTTTTCCATATACTGGTTCTCGCTTATTTACTTTCCCGCTGCTACTGTTACAATCACTACAAAATACCAATAACATTACTTTTGCTGTCTTTACTTTTGTTGTCGCTACCACCACTATCATATTACTTTGCTACTAAACACTTTGCTGCAGATACTAAGTTTCCAGGTGTGGTTGAATTGACAACTCAGCCGCTAATACTTGAGAATATTCTTTGGCTCCCCTTGTGTCGAATCAATAAATTTGGGTTGAATACTCTACCCTCGAAAGATGTTGCGATCCCATATACTTGTGGGTTATCAGAAGGCGTGGGTGAAAGGAGTAAATCCTTGTCCCTTTTAAGGGCGGAAGAGGCAATGCGTCTCCCCACTTGCCTGGTAAAACCGCTTATTCCCCAGGCGTCGTAATTGATGGCGCGGTTGGGTTACCGACATCTGTATTGATGAGAATCCCGTAATAAGGGGGACATGATCTCTGCTTTGACAAGACGTGTCGAGAAAACCGCCCCATGTTATTTGCGGTGCTGGTTGAGAAAAACGGTTCGAATAAGGACCGAGCCATGACATAACGTCGTGCTGTCAGAACGCGTCAGCAGATTAGATTTGTGCAAATATTATTCTCTCTGCGATAGTATGTGGAACTTTTTTTGCATATCCGGACACTATTCTGGTGTTCAAAATCTTCTATGGAGTATTCGGAGGAGGAACCCGCCTTGCAATGTCGAAGACAATACTGCGCGCCGGACTCATCGTCATTAAAGCCTGGTTCAGGGGCTACTGAGGGAGTCCTGGATTAGGGGGTCTCCGGACAGCCGGACTATATCCTTTGGCCGGACTATTGGACTATGAAGATACAAGATTAAAGACTTCGTCCCGTGTCCGGATGGAACTCTCCTTGGCATGGAAGGCAAGCTAGGCAATACGGATATGAAGATCTCCTCCCTTGTAACCGACTCTGTGTAACCCTAGGCCCCTCCAGTGTTTATATAAACCGGAGGGTTTAGTCCGTAGGACAACATATATAATCATACCATAGGGTAGCTTCTAGGGTTTAGCCTCTACGATCTCGTGGTAGATCAACTCTTGTAATACTCATATCATCAAGAACAATCAAGCAGGACATAGGGTATTACCTCCATCAAGAGGGCCCGAACCTGGGTAAACATCGTGTCCCCTGCTTCCTGTTACCATCCGCCTTAGACGCACAGTTCGGGACCCCCTACCCAAGATCCGCCGGTTTTGACACCGACACTAAGGAAATGAACTTAAGCCGGGTTAAGTGCTTTGGTGATTCGGACCTGGTGGCTCAGCAGGTATCTGGCACGTGGGATTCCAAGGATCCACTTATGGCAGCATATAGACGAGAGGTGGATGCAGTGGCTGGTCACTTCAAAGGTTATCAAGTGGACCACATAGACCGGTGGAAGAATGAAGCAACTGACGCTTTAAGCCGCTTAGGCTCTCAACGTAAATCGGTGCCTCCCAATACCTTCCTCGATGTATTGCATAATCTGTCAGTGAAGATACCGACGGAAGAGGATTTGGTTGTGCCCGACCGGGAGGCTCAATTGGTGGCGGCTCTTCATGTTATTCCGGATTGGACGGTCCCGTACCTGGCATACATGAACCAGGGCGAGTTGCCAGACGACGAAACTCTGGCCCGGCAGATAATCCGGCGATCCAAGTCAATGACCATTGTCAATGGGGAGCTACATCATTGTAGTGTCACAGGAGCATTTCAGCGTTGTGTCTCTCCTCAAGAAGGTTGTGAAATCTTGCATGAGATCCACAAGGGAGATTGTGGTCACCACGCCGGTTCAAAATCCTTGGTGGCTAAGGCTTTTCGTCACAGCTTCTATTGGTTGACCGCTCATGCTGATGCTGAGGATTTGGTAAAGAGGTGTGATGGTTGTCAAAAGTTTGCACGTCATGTTCCAGCCCAAGAATTAAGAATGATCCAATAACTTGGTTGTTTGCAACTTGGGGGCTCGATATGGTTCGACCTTTTAAAAGGTCCAAGGATAAGAAGACTCACCTGTTGGTAGCAGTTGATAAGTTTACAAAGTGGGTAGAGGCAGAGCCAGTCAGTAAGTGTGATGCAGCCACGGTGGTTCAATTCATCAAAAAGGTGATATTCCGATTTGGTTTTCCACACAGCATTATCACTGATAATGGTACTAATCTGTCCAAGGGTGCTATGGAGGAATTTTGTCAACGAGAGCACATCCGGCTTGACGTGTCATCAGTGGCTCACCCCCAATCTAATGGTCAGGCAGAAAGGGCCAATCAAGAAATTTTGAGAGGTATCAAACCCCGGCTTATGGTTCCTTTAAAGCGGACGCTGGGTTGTTGGGTGGAGGAGTTACCTTCCGTGTTATGGAGCATCAACACCACATCAAACAGATCTACGAGTTACACGCCTTTCTTCATGGTTTACGGAGCAGAAGTAGTTCTCCCTAGTGACATACGTCATGACTCGCCCCGTGTGGCAGCTTATGTTGAAGCTGATAACAAGAAAGCACGTCAGGACTCACTAGACCTGTTAGATGACGAGCGTGATCTTGCGGCAGCACGTTCGGCGATTTACCAACAAGATCTGCGACGTTATCACAGCCGCCGGGTTAAAACCAGGACTTTTCAAGAAGGCGATCTGGTGCTCCGGCTCATCCAGGATCAGACTGATATGCGCAAGTTATCCCCACCTTGGGAAGGGCCTTTTGTGGTCAGCAAAAATTTGCACAATGGATCATACTACCTTATCGATGTTCGAGAGCACAAACACTCACGTAAATCGGAGGAGGAGACCCAGCGGCCGTGGAATATAGCTCATCTTCGGCCTTACTATACTTGAGCCATAGGCTCTTTTTCATGTACATAATTATGACAATGTATATATTATAGAAAATATAATAAACCGGAACCTCAGCTAAAGTGGGGTCTCTGTTTGTTTTACATGATGTGTTTTCATGGGGGGTTCTGTTTACAAATCAGAGTTCTGTTGATCCGGCTTGTAAAGCCACACATATAAAAGGAAATCACTAGGGGGCTTGGTCATATCTGAACCTTAGCTACACCTCTTGATAGGCTTAAAGCCAAAGGGAAATCACTAGGGGGCTTGGTTGTATTTACACCATAGCTACACCTCTTGATAGGCTTAAAGCCAAAAGGAAATTATTTGGGGCCAAAGAGAGTGTTGCACCAGCACAACTCAAACATAGGCACCCACAGAGCATAGCTCAAATGTTGCTGAGGGGCTCCTTTCTTCTCAAAGAACAAAGAGTATGTACCTTTGCAATAGGCTATCAAGCCAGGCTTGGAAGCCAGGTGTATTCACCTAAAACCCTGGGTTATCCTTCCTCTTTAGGTAAGCCACTCCGTCCAGGTAAACCTGGTATGGCCCGTCGAACGTTTGACAAGTCAATCTCATAGACCCTGAACTTGTCAAAGTTAAACGATGATTGGTTAAGTATTGAGGTCCATCTTAAAAGGCTTTGAAAAATGTTTTAACTCAGTGTCCTGGCAGCCCATGAAAAGCCTCGATTTAGGGCCTGGCAGCCCATGGAAAGCCTTGCATATTCTTCTTGTGTTTTTTGCAAAGTTTTTCTTTTTTGATATTCATAAGTGTTTTCTGATAAACCGGTGTTTATTACAACCCGGCGTGGCTTACAATGCTAAATTGTTAGTACATGATCAGATATAATCCGGCACTTATTGCTCCGGTATGGTTTTGACTACAAGTCACCAGTATTATATGGTTAAATCAGTGTTTATCATAACCCGGTACAGTTTTATTGTAAATCGGCAAACCTGGAAGGAGTCATCTATACTCCAGCTTGGTGTTATCACCTCTTTTTTACACAGCCATGGGTGAAAGGAACGAGGTAACAAGTATTTTTTCTATGTTATAAACAACATTGGTCCTACATCCAGGTTCTATATTTGGGCATGATGACCCGTCCAGCGGTAAACCTCCACGACCTTTTTTTCAATCTCTAGTATGCTGGAACAAGTTAACATACAGCCACTGCGGATTATGGTTATAATAACAAACCCAAAAGCATGGCGAGTTATCAGTATCCAGCAACATAAGTATGCTCGATGGCATAACAGACAAAGTGTTTGAACTAGTCTATTACAAGGCATTTTTTCTACCCACACAAGATAAATGTTTCAGCAAGAAAGGGTAGGCTATGACGGGCTAAAGTGGCTCTCCGGTTCAGGATTCGTCACCAGGGCGACAAGTGTTTGAACTAGTCTATTACAAGGCATTTTTTCTACCCACACAAGATAAATGTTTCAGCAAGAAATCAATTGTTGTCCAATCGATTCTGGTTAAAGCTTGGAACATGACTTCTTCACTTATAAGGTGGGAGGATCAATGTCAGGGGCATAAGTGTCCTCTCTACCTAGTGGCTGAAACAAGATCCTCTACATCATGTATCGGTGCGGGATATCTTTTCTAATCAACATCATAAACCGGCTGATAATGAGACAGATCCGTTTCATCCACCAATTTGCTCGCTATGGGTCGCATTTCCCTTGTTAGTCTTCGGAGATCATCATTGTTGAATTCTAAACCGTCTTCCTTTACGCTGGGGTAGCCTTGACCAATATCTGCCAGTTCAAGATCTGGAATCCATGCCTTGGCCTGGATTAGTGCAGTTAGTGCGGCTGACCTTGCAGCTGATTTTTTAGTTCATCCAACCGGGCAGGAAGCATTGCCAGATTCTCGATGGTTTCTTTTATCAATGTTGGAGGAGGCCTGTTGTAAGAAGCAGTGCAGATAGCCTGTTGGGATCCGGAATATAGTTGATCTATCAACGTATAAGCAGCCTTCAGCTTCATCGGCATATTAGAGCCCAGATGGGTAATGCGGGTCCCTGTGACATTGTAAGCATCAGTAAACCGGCAGGTGATAAGGAAAAGGTGACTTGAAAAACGTCAGATGAGGACGCTTACCAAACACAACAGAAGTCATAGCATTTATTTGCCGCTTTAAACTGGTGAGTTCCTCAACCACCAGTTTCAGGGCTGCTTCTACGTCTTCGGCCTTCTTTGCTAAAGCGGCCTTCTCTGTGTCCCAATCTGCACGCTCCTTCTTAAAGGTTTCCTTCAGCTTCTCCATGGATGCTAAGGAATTAGTCAGTTCTTCCTTGGCTTTGGAAGCCTCCGCTTGCTGAGATTTAATTTTCTCCTGAAGGTCAGCGGTTTGCGCGTCCTTCTTACTCAGCTCGTCCTACAAAGACAAGATATATTATCAATGGGCTATGTATATTTGAAGTACCAAGCGTATAACAAGTTATGCACTTTGCACTTGGGGGCTAATGCCTGCTCGCTTCATTCTAGAAAATTATTTCAAGTCCCAAGCGTATAATACAAGCATTATTCTTGGCACTTGGGGGCTAATGTACATCTGCTCAAAAGTAACAGTAATTAAAGTCCCGGTTCACCTTGGAAAGGTAAACCGGCAGTTGGGGACTACACAGGCGAAAGTTACAAGGATACCATGCTCAAGTACCGATTCATTTTTAAAGGATCAACCGACCCTTGGAGGATAAGTAAGCAGAAGTATGGTATTATAAAGTCCCGGTTTTTTATTATTATCATAAATAGGTCCTTGGGAGCTACTGGAATTGGTACTTACAATTGGACTTAAGAGAGAAGAGGATTTGTACTTACTTCAGAACGTTCCTTCATCAAATTCTCTAAATCGGCTTCATAGTCACGGTTTGACTACAGACGGTTCAGAAAACTAGAATGGACCTCTTGGGCGTTAAGGTGGGCATGGCTTGATAAATCGGTGCTCCGCTTGCCTTTCTCCATGGTAGCACGCTCTTCTTTGGCACTGTGTTTTTCCAATACAACAGGATGGCCAAGAGAGGTATGGCCAACACCAGTACTGATAACCTCATCTTCCTTGTCACCAGCAGCCTTTTTTGGAGTTGATGGAATGTCAGTAGCCTTCACTGGACTAGAAGGTCATCATCAGTCCGGACTAGACTTGCCGGTTTATCATCTTGCACAGCGGTATCAACTTCTGCTTGTTCATCAACATTATGATCTTGAGGGGGCGGTTCATCAAATGTGGCCTCAGTATTTGGACCTTCCGGTTCCGTAGTCAGCTCCGGTTCAGTCACCACAAGGTCTTCAGACGGGTTATTCACCCGAGCCTTCTTATTGGGTCTGCCTTTGGCTCTAAAAAGAACAGATGCAAAAGTTTGCATAGCATATGAAGTGTGAAACATTAGAAGATTGAGTTGAAATACTTACCCAGCAACGGTCTTAAGAGGAGGGAGTTGTGTGGCCGCTGATTCGTCGGATGATGAAGGAGGTGTCACCTGATAATTTGAATCAGACGGATTAAGAGGTTGTCGGAAATAGCCTTCCTTGGGATAAGAAGTGTCAGAAGTGGGTGAGACCTCAGGTCAGCGTTTTCGAACCGGGGTGTTCGGTAAACCGGTCGAAGTGACTGTTTGGCCGCTGTGCCGGGTTGTGCGGCGAGCCTCGTGTTGCTGCTTCTTCAAAAGAAATTTTGGATCCATGTGAGCAAGAGGGTGAGAAAATCTTACTTTTTGGACTGCTTGACGAATTTTTTGTGTTGGCAGAGGGTCTAAACCAGAGGAAAGGATAATTACCTCTGCATCGTCAGCTTGGCTTCCCTCAGCGTCCTCCTGATAAATATCATTGTCAATGAGGTGCACGAAAAGTGAACCAAGTGAATCAAGTTCTACCTCTACTTCCGGTTCATCAGGGTCGTCATCAAGCTCTAAACCGATGGGTTCGGTGGCCTTCCTCTTCGTGGTTTTCTTCACAGCTTTCGTTTTAGGTCGAGAAGGCTTCACCGCTTTCTCCTGAGGTTTCTTTTTCCAGAACGGATCATCACCCTGTTTAAAAATGGGCAGAGGGTATTCAAAGTTACACAGTTCAAAAATATTAGGTGTAAAGCGGAAGCAAAAACAATACTTACAGCGGGCGGTTTGTTCTGTGTGTAAAAGGGACTTAACCCGATCTTGCTACAGACAGCTTCCGGTTCATTCAGCATTTTGTTGACAGACTCGGTAACTTCCTCATCTGTTAGCTGAATGTCAATATGACGTTGGGAGTCTTCTACGTCACCGGTGTACTCACACATTATACCGGCGTGGCGACTTAATGGCAAGATACTCCAGGATATCCAGCAACGAACGAAGTCCACACCTGTTAAACTGTTGGCCATGAAAGCTCTAAGCTTGGCGAGTTGTGGTGCGTACGAGGCCCGTTCCTTGGCACTTAGTCGTTGTGGAAGCGGATGAGTATTGGCGAGCCCGTGAGCACGGTAACCCGGCAGAGGGTTCTCCTCTTCAGGAGAGGT
Source organism: Triticum urartu (assembly GCF_003073215.2). NCBI lineage: Eukaryota > Viridiplantae > Streptophyta > Magnoliopsida > Poales > Poaceae > Triticum > Triticum urartu. The sequence continues at coordinate 419,858,464 of NC_053027.1, read as the reverse complement.
GTCCTTGCACTAGAACCAAGTTTGATTCCATTCCTTTGGGTGACCGTGAAGTTTGGCATGAGGAAAACTAACGTCCTTCCTTTTCTGAATGGAGACGCCACCAAGTTAAGTATTCGGCCCGTCTACGAATTCAGTGTGACGGTTGAAGTGGAAGAAATCCCGGAATAGCTCGACAACTGGTTCTTCCTGTAGATATGCTTCACAAAAAACCTGAAAGTTGCAGATATTGGATACAGAGTTGGGTCCAATATCTTGAGGGTGGATCTGAAAGCTGGCAAGTACATCTCGGAAAAACTTGGATCCAGGCGGTTTAAAACTACGGCCTATATGATCAGCAAACACCACTACTTCACCCTCTCTGGGGGTAGGAGGATTTTCCGGCCCAGGAACTCGCCACCGGATTTCATTTTTCTTCGATAAGGTACCAATTTTGACCATTCCGTTCAGTTGCTCCTCAGTAACCCGGGAAGTGACCCAGTTTCAGGAATAGAACTGTTTGGCCATTGCAAGTGAAGAGCTGGAAAGAAAATAATGCTGGTTTATGATTCATTAATGACAAAGCGTATGGTACAACAGGTTGAGGAAAAAGGAATTCGAGCATACAAAATTGATAAACCGGAGGAAGTTATAAACCGCCTATGACAGAGTGTTTATAAGTGGAAAAGCGATGAATGGTTTACAAGGGGAGTAATGGCATATGACAGATTATTTTCTACAGAGATAAACCGCCTGTGCAGGTAAAGAAGATACAGATCTGAAGAAGCAAAAATGGCTAAGTGAAGAAAAACAGGTTTCATAGAGTCATGTTCGCATTTTGGATCTACTACAAGTCAGGAAAAGAAAAAGATTTAGATCTAAAAAGGTTGGTCCTGGAGCAGTTCATTAAGGTACATATCAAAGTTTTTATGCGTATAAAGGCTTGATTTAAACAACCAAGAAGGGGAGCACTAGAACTATCGCACAGAGCGTATCAAGCCTATGGTCTATTGTCTAGGGACTGGCGAAGAACGAGAAAGGAACGCTGTCGGTGTCAAAACCGGCGGATCTCGGGTAGGGGGTCCCGAACTGTGTCGGATTTCGGGTTCCGGCAGACCCTTGAGGTTCGAACACTAGGGTGCACGCGGAGATTTCGCCTCCTACCTACCTGCACCCCTCCGCCATGCTAGGATCTAAAACTAAGGAAAGAACAACACAAGAGTCACAGGGTTTATACTGGTTCGGGCCACCGTTGTGGTGTAATACCCTACTCCAGTGTGTGGTGTGGTGGATTGCCTCTTGGGCTGATGATGATGAACAATACAAGGAAGAACAGCCTCTCGAGGGTCTGTTCTTGGCTGGGGCGATGAACTGCTCGGTGGAGTTCAGTCACCTTCTCTCTCTCTGCCTCCAACCAACCAACCCCTTGCTATGCGGGTGGCTGGTCCTATTTATAGAGGCCCTGGTCCTCTTCCCAAATATCGAGCGGGAAGGGAGCCAACATTGGCGGGCTAATTTGAAGGGGGACAGCAAGTATCAACTATCCTGACAAAAGTAGTCTTCGCCTGCGCAAAGCTCTGGTGATGACGCCGTCTTGGGCTCCACGGTGACCTCCGTCTCGTAGTCCTCCTGTTCTTGGTCTCGTTGCACCAAAATGGCAACCTTTGCCTGATGCCTCGGTACTCCGCGGCTGCGCTTGCCCCCTTTGCACCAAAGAGGAAGGAGGACGTTGCGCGGGCTGGCACCCGCCTGGCGCCCTGAGTCGTCATGGCTTGCGTCACGGGCACCTCGTGAGGTACCCCACCTTGATCTCTCCGCCTCCTCGTGAGCCAGCCTGACGAGGCCGTGCCTGAGGAAGCCCCACGTCGTCCGCCCCGCGAGGCTTGGCCCCTCGCGAGGGTCTTGGGTTTGTGTTGGTGAAGACGGGCCGTGCTGGGCCCCCCTTTGAGCCACGCCGCAGGCCGCAGGCAGGCAAGTCTGGGGACCCCCGTTCCCAGAACGCCGACAGTAGCCCCCGGGCCCAAGGCGCGCCCAGACTTGGCCGTGCTGGGAGGCGAAAGGGCAAGAGCGAAGCGTCGCAGGCCCTAACAGCCTGCGGCCTTGGGCGCCGCGTGGCGGTTGATTGGACGTGGGCGTCTCCACTTCCCCATGGCGCCTCAGCAACTGCACGGATTGGACAAGTCCCTGCATGCAAGGCGGGTCATGATTACCTGCGATTGTGGGGGCCGTCGGTTGGCCCTCGCCAACTATAAGTACTGATCGACGCGCGCCCTTCCAGTTCATCTCCCCTTGCTTCTTCTTCTTCTCCATGGCCCCGTCGAGGAGGTTCTCGGCCGCGGAGAAGGGGAAGGCCTGCCAGGTTGAGCATGCCTCTCCTCCGCCCAAGCGCGGCCAAGGGCGCCCCCGCAAACATCCTGTGGCAAGCACGGCAGCTCCCCGCGGCCGCGGAGATGCTTTCCAGCACGGCGGCGGGCGGATTACTGCGACCAGGGGGTGCGCTCCGGCTGTGCGTCCCCCCATGTCGCGCTTCTGCACTACCGAGGTGCTGCCAGAGTTTGTCGTGTGGTCGGCGGAGCCGACTAGCACCCAGCTTCCTCTTCCTCGCTTCCTCCTTGGCGAGCTCCCGGCCGGCGCCCTGGGCGGCCTCTGGCTTCAGGCCGACGGCTGCTGCAGCCGGGCCTCATGGGTTTCACTGGAGGTCTCCGCAGCCGGGAGCCTGGCCCTGGCCCGCGGTTGGCAGTCGTTTGCCCGAGCGCGCGGCCTGGGCCGTCAGTGCACCCTATACTTCAAGTTCGACGGTGATGCCACCCTCTACGTGAGGGTGTTTGGGGAAGATGGTCGCCGCGCAGGGTGTTGCCCCAAGGGTGACGACCGCGGCTGGGAACCCGGATCCGGCGATGACGGAGAGGGCAGCGCTCGCGCGGCAGGCGGCGCTCAGGGTTCTTCAAGCTTCTCCGGCTCTTCTTCAGGCGGCGGCTCTTCTAGCAGCGACCGTGATCAGCCCCCACGCCGCCGTATCTGCTTGGGAGGTGGCAGCGTGTCCGCCCACCGTCGCGCCCTGGTGAAGCGCGAGAGGGAGTCCGCCTGAGCTCCGGAGGAAGCTCGGGCTTCCCTGCGGGCCGGTGTGAGGCGAGCTGCACCAGATTTGTTCTTCCTTTTCCTTTTTCCTATGTAAAAAGGACAACAGCGTGGGGCCCCACGGGGGCGTGTATGGGTTATTGCTGTTAATCATCGTTTTGCTTTCTTTATCGTACCTTCCGGCTACGTGCCCGCGCGTGGATGGTTCCTGGCCCCAGCCGCGGGGGCGACCGACCCAGGCCCTGTGTTTGTGTCGCGGTGCCCGAGGGGCATGGACTGGAGGGGTGCTCCTGCAAGGGGCCCAGTTCGCGAACCCTTTGAATGACTAGGATAGGAACATTCGCGAGGGCGCTCGGCTGCCTCCCTCGCGAGGCCTTGCTCAAGAGAAATCGAGGCATGAGAATGAAAAGCCGAAGAACCACAAGCCAAAGACGGCAACAACTTCAATAAAACTTCGAATGAGAAGGAATAAGCCAACTGCGGAAAGCAAATGAAAAGCCGCGTCCGGCACCTAGTCTAGTCTTCGACGTCTTCTCACCAGCGCGGAGCTAAGTGCTGCCACTGGGCATGGGAGGGAGCCCCAGGGCCTGAGGCCGGCACTCCTGAGACTCCGGGGCGTGTACAGCCCCAACTCATTATTACGTGAGAGTGTCACGGGCGGCGAGCTTCACAGGCGTTGGCCTTCTTCACAGGCTCCGGGCCTTTTCCAAAACGCGTTAGCTTCACAGGCACTTGCCTTGCTTCACAGGCTCTGGGCCTTTTCCAAAACGCGATAGCTTCACAGGCTCTAGGCCTTTTCCAAAACGCGATAATAGCTTCATAGGCACTCGCCTTGCTTCACAGGCTCTGGGCCTTTTCCAAAACGCGATAGCTTCACAGGCACTCGCCTTGCTTCACAGGCTCTGGGCCTTTTCCAGCGCGAGAGCTTCACAGGCACTCGCCTTGCTTCACAGGCTCTGGGCCTTTTCCAAAACGCGATAGCTTCACAGGCACTCGCCTTGCTTCACAGGCTCTGGGCCTTTTCCAAACGCGATAGCTTCACAGGCACTCGCCTTGCTTCACAGGCTTTGGGCCTTTTCCAAAACGCGATAGCTTCACAGGCACTCGCCTTGCTTCACAGGCTCTGGGCCTTTTTTTTAGGGGTAGAACCTCCGGAGGTGCTGGATGTTCCATGCATTCTGGACCGGCACTCCCTCCTGACTCTCCAAGTGTGCGGAGCCGGGCCTGGAAACATGAACAACCTTGAACGGGCCCTCCCACATGGGAGAGAGCTTGTGCAGTCCCTCCCTGGAGAGAACCCGCCTGAGCACGAGGTCTCCTACCTCAAGAGTCCTGGGGCGGATGTTGCGGCAGTGATATCGCCGCAGCGCTTGTTGGTACCTCGCCGCTCGCAGCGCGGCTTCTCAGCGACGTTCCTCCCCCGGCACGAGGTCCATCCCCCGCATGGCGTCCTGTTGCGCCTCGTCGAACGCCAGGACCCACACGGAGCGACGTCTCACCTCGTGAGGGAGGACCGCTTCCGCTCCGTAGACCAGGAAGAACGGGGTCTCTCCAGTCGGCTTGGTCGCGGTGGTGCGGATGGACCACAGCACGGACTGAAGCTCGTCGTACCAACCTCTGCCGCAGGCCTCCAGCTTCTTCTTGAATGTCCTGGTCTTGAGGCCCCTCAGGACCTCCGCGTTTGCCTGCTCGGCCTGGCCGTTGCTTTGGGGGTGCACCACTGAAGCGTAGCATATCTGCGTTCCAAGGTTAGCACAGTATGTTTTGAACTGGTTACTGGTGAACTGCGAACTGTTGTCCGTGATGATGCGATTCGGCACCCCGAACCGGCTCACGATGCCCTTGATGAACTTGACCGCGGAACCCGCGGGAATGGTGCGAACAGCCTCTACTTCAGCCCACTTGGTGAACTTGTCCACGGCAACGTAAAGGTAGCGGTAGCCCCCTGGCGCCCGAGGAAACGGGCCCAAGATGTCCAGCCCCTAGACTGCGAATGGCCACGAAAGGGGGATAGTCTGCAAGCCTCCTGCTGGCTGATGGATCTGCTTGGCATGGAACTGGCAGGCTTCACAAGCTTTCACTAGTTCCACGGCGTCATTGAGCGCGGTGGGCCAATAAAACCCACTGCGGAATGCCTTGCCGACGAGGGTCCGTGATGATGAATGATGTCCGCAGTCTCCGCCGTGTATATCTTCCAGTAGTTCCTTCCCTTGCTCCCTGGAGATGCAGCGCAGGCACACATCGTTTGGTCGCTTCCGGTAGAGCTCTCCATCTTTGATGCAGTATGCCGTGGCCTGGCGTGCCACTCGCTCTGCTTCCTCCTCCTTCTCCAGTAGGGTCCCTTGCGTTAGGTAGCTCCGGAGCTCTGCGATCAAACATCCCTCCTGAGGTTCCATCGCCAGGAGCAGGCGTGCTCCCGAGGCCAGGCCACAGGCCGGAGCTCCTAAGGCAGGTGGCTGGGGGAGCTCCTCCCGGGGCTGAGCCGTGTTTGATAATGACGGCAGGGCTGAAGGCTTGAAGAGCCGCTCCTCGAAAACGCCAGGCTCCTGAGGTAACCGCGTGGACACGCGTTTGGCGATGTCATCGGCTTCCTGATTGGTGCCACGGGGCACATGCTGCAACTCCAACCCCCAGAACTGCTTCTCCATCCTGCGGACCTCCGCAAGGTAGGCTTCCATGTGCTCATCCTCCGGCTCGTACACCTTGTTGGAGAAGTTGACAAGGATCTGCGAATCGCCCTTGATGGTGAGACGTTTCACCCCCAGGGCAGCTGTGGCCTTCAAGCCCGCTATTAAACCTTCATACTCCGCTATGTTGTTGGAGACCTTTTCACCTTGCTGGAAACAGAGTTGCACGGCGTAATAGATCTTGTCCTGAGTGGGCGATATAAGCACCGCCCCAGCCCCAGCGCCGTGCCTGGAGAACGCCCCATCGAAGTACATGACCCAGCCTTTTGGCGCCTCGCTTCCCGGGGACAGGGACCGATCCTCGTCGGCCTTGAGGCCTGGCGCCTCCGTCCATTCTGCCACAAAATCCGCCAACGCTGCTCCCTTGATGACTCTGGTCGTGCTGAATTCGAGCTGAAATGCTTGTAGCTCTATGTTCCACTCAGCGACCCTCCCAACTGAATTGGGGCTCCTGAGCACTCTCTCCAGGGGGTATGACGAGACGACCTTGATGGGGTGACCCTGAAAATAGTGTCGCAGCTTGCGCGAGGCCACCAGTAGCGCGAGGAGGAGTTTCTGAGGCATGGGGTACCATGCCCTTGCATCCCGCAACACCGTGCTGATGAAGTACACTGGGTGCTCAATGAGGTGGAGTGCGTCAGTGCTGGTGGCTCCCTTCGGAGACCTTGGCGCCTCTTGAGGCAATGAGGACTCCTGAGACTGGCCATCTGGGAGTGGGGCCTCTTCCGCTTCTGGTGCGCGCCCCTCTGCGACGGCTGATCCTCCTCAGCCGCTGTAGCGGTTTCTGTGGGCCTTCCCCATTCCTGTTTCGCCTCGTCCTGGGCCGCTGCTGCGGTTTTGATTCGACGCTCCTCTCTGACTGCCACCAAGGCTGCGCTGGCGGAGTAGGGAGTGGCGGCGAGGTAAAGCACCAGGGGCTCTTGAGGGCGTGAAGCCACCATGACCGGTGGACTGGTCAGGTATCTCTTGAGATCCTGGAACACCTTGTCGGCCTCGTCAGTCCACTCGAAGGGCCCCTTTTTCTTCATTAGCTGGAAGAAAGGTAGCGCTTGCTCCCCCAACTTGGAGATGAAGCGCCCTAGCGCGGTCACGCGCCCCGTGAGCTTCTGCATTTCTCTGAGGGTCTTTGGCGGGCTCATGTCTTCCACTGCCTTGACCTTCTTCGGGTTAGCCTCGATGCCTCGGTGGGACACGAGGAAACCTAAGAGCTTGCCCGAGGGGACTCCGAACACACACTTCTCTGGGTTGAGCCATAGGTTCACTGCGTTGAGGCCCGCGAAGGTTTCCTCCAGGTCTTGTATCAAGGTCCTGGCCTCCCGAGACTTTACCACGATGTCATCGACGTAAGCTTTGACATTCTTCCCGAGCTGCGGGCCCAGGGTGATGTGCATCAGCCGCTGAAAGGTCGCCCCTGCGTTACGCAGCCCGAATGGCATGCATGTGTAGCAGTACACCCCACACAGGGTTAGGAAGGCTGTCTTCTCGACGTCTTCTATCGCCATATTGATCTGGTGATACCCAGAGAAGGCATCTAGGAAGCATAACAGGTCGCATTCCGCAGTGGAATCGACGATCTGGTCGATGCGGGGGAGCGGGAACGGATCTTGCGGGCACGCTTTGTTGAGGTTGGTGAAGTCGACACACATGCGCTCCTTCCCTCCCTTCTTTGGCACAACGACAGGGTTGGCCAACCAATCTGGGTATCGGACCTCGCGAATGACCCCAGCGGCCTCTAATTTGCGGGTCTCTTGGACGATGAAGGCCTGCTTTTCTGTGGACTGCCGCCTGGCCTTCTGCTTCACAGGGCGCATGTTGGGGCACACGTTGAGGTGATGCTCGATTACACTCCTGGGGATCCCTGCCAACTGGTCTGGCTCCCAAGAGAATACCTTCTTGTTTGCGCGCAGGAACCCGACCAGGGCCTCTTCCTGCTCGGGTTTGAGGTGGGCGCCTATGGTGAAAGTGGCGTTGGTGGACCCATCCTCATCGATGGGTATTTTCTTGGTTTCTGCCTTGTCTTGGGTGAACAACTGCTTCTTCTTGGCGGGCGCAGCTCCCTTGGGCTCGGGGGCCTCCAAGTCGGCGGGCTGTGCCGACGCCGCTGTCTTGAAGACGAGCTTGAGCACCCGCAGAGCGTCCCCGGTGTCCCCATGCACGGTGAGGACACCGCTGCTCCCGGGCATCTTCATGAGGTTGTACGCCGGGTGCATCGCTGCCATGAACTGGGCCAGCGCTGGGTAGCCGAGGATGGCGTTGTAGGGGAGGCCGATGGGGGCGATGTCGAAGTCGACCAGCTCTGTGCGGAAGTTGTCGTAGGTGCCGAAGGTTACTGGGAGCCGGATCTGTCCCAAGGTGCTGGACGATCCGCCCCCAACGCCTGAGAAGGGTCGGCTGGGTCGCAGCCGCTCCTGGGGTATGCAGAGGAGATTGAAGGCCTCGACCGAGAGCATGCTGAGGCCCGCGCCGCCATCAATGAGGGTTCTGGTGACGGCCACCTGGCAGATGGTGGGGGTGCACAGCATGGGGAGCGCACCCGAGCAGGCCGAGTTGGAGGGGTGGTCCTCCGAGCTGAAGGTCAGGCCGGTCTCGGGCGCCGCTCGATCCAGGGAAGCCCCCTGCCGCGTGGAAGCGGCGCTGACCCGGCGGATGAACAGCTTGACGTGGTGACTTGTGGGCGGCGCCTGCGAGCCGCCCAAGAGGGCTGCGACGACCGGGGGTGTTGATGCAGTGTGATAGATAGGGGAGAGGTTGCAGGGCTCCATGGGCGCGCGGAGCGCGCGGGGCGAAGAACCAGCTGGGGTGAGCGTGGGAGTTGCGGTGCGGCCGTCTTGCCGCACGGACAGATGCTGGTACGATGCTTGCTGCCCGTCCCTCGCCGGGCCGGTGGCAGCATTGACGGCAGGTGACAGGGAACGGTGAGGACGCCCGCTGACAGGGGCCATCTGGGTGACGTGGGAAGCGGGCGCAGTCCGGCGCTCCGCGCGGGCCCGACGAGCGTCAGACATGGGCGTGATGGTCGGAGGAGAACGGGGTGGTGGTAGACGAATTCCGGTGCACCCCTACCTGGCGCGCCAAATGTAGGATTTCGGGTTCCGGCGGACCCTTGAGGTTCGAACACTGGGGTGCGCGCAGAGATTTCGCCTCCTACCTACCTGCACCGCTCCGCCATGCTAGGATCTAAAACTAAGGAAACAACAACACAAGAGTCACAGGGTTTATACTAGTTCGGGCCACCGTTGTGGTGTAATACCCTACTCCAGTGTGTGGTGTGGTGGATTGCCTCTTGGGCTGATGATGATGAACAATACAAGGAAGAACAGCCTCGCGAGGGTCTGTTCTTGGCTGGGGCGATGAACTGCTCGGTGGAGTTCAGTCACCTTCTCTCTCTCTCTCTGCCTCCAGCCAACCGACCCCTTGCTATGCGGGTGGCTGGTCCTATTTATAGAGGCCCTGGTCCTCTTCCCAAATATCGAGCGGGAAGGGAGCCAACATTGGCGGGCTCATTTGAAGGGGGACAGCAAGTATCAGCTATCCTGACAAAAGTAGTCTTCGCCTGCGCAAAGCTCTGGTGATGACGCCGTCTTGGGCTCCACGGTGACCTCCGTCTCGTAGTCCTCCTGGTCTTGGTCTCGTTGCACCGAAGTGGCAACCTTTGCCTGATGCCTTGGTACTCCGCGGCTGCGCTTGCCCCCTTTGCACCAAAGAGGAAAGGAGGACGCTGCGCGGGCTGGCACCCACCAGGCGCCCTGAGTCGTCATGGCTTGCGTCACGGGCACCTCGTGAGGTACCCCGCCTTGATCTCTCCGCCTCCTCATGAGCCAGCCTGACGAGGTCGTGCCTAAGGAAGCCCCGCGTCGTCCGCCCCGCGAGGCATGGCCCCTCGCGAGGGTCTTGGGTTTGTGTTGGTGAAGACGGGTCGTGCCGGGCCCCCCTTTGAGCCACGCCGCAGGCTGCAGGCAGGCAAGTCTGGGGACCCCCGATCCCAGAACGCTGACAAACTGTGCGTCTAGGCCGGATGGTAACAGGAGGCAAGGGACACGAAGTTTTACCCAGGTTCGGGCCCTCTTGGTGGAGGTAAAACCCTACGTCCTGCTTGATTGATATTGATGATATGGGTAGTACAAGAGTAGATCTACCACGAGATCGGAGAGGCTAAACCCTAGAAGCTAGCCTATGGTATGATTGTTGTTCTGTATGTTGTCCTACGGACTAAAACCCTCCGGTTTATATAGACATCGGAGAGGGTTAGGGTTACACAAAGTCGGTTACAATGGTAGGAGATCCACATATCCGTATCGCCAAGCTTGCCTTCCATGCCAAGGAAAGTCCCTTCCGGACACGGGACGAAGTCTTCAATCTTGTAACTTCATAGTCCAGGAGTCCGGCTGAAGGTATAGTCCGGTCATCCGGACACCCCCTAATCCAAGACTCCCTCAGTAGCCCCTGAACCAGGCTTCAATGACGACGAGTCCGGCGCGCAGATTGTCTTTGGCATTGCAAGGCGGGTTCCTCCTCCAAGTACTTCATAGAAGATTTTGAACACAAAGATAGTGTCCGGCTCTGCGAAATAAGTTTCCACATATTGCCATAGAGAGAATAATATTTACACAAATCTAATCTGCTGACGTATTCTGTAGTGTGACATCGCACCACGGCCAAGCCTTTATTCGAATCGTTTTATTATCCCACCTCAGTGTGTCATGCGAGGCGGTTTCCTTGGCACGTCTTGTTAAAGCAGAGATCGTGTCCCCTTATTCCGGGATTCTCATCGATACGGGCACGGGTAACCCAACCGCTTCTAGGACTCCTAGACTATAGGCAAGTCCAAACGGCCACGGAGAGGATGCTTGATATTCACCCTCTTTATAAAGGGACAAGGCTTTTATTTTTTCCCTCACGTGCTCAATCGAATCCTTCCCCCACCTCAAGCTCAAACACCCAAAGTTCAGGTCAGGCGCCCCGAACCTTCAATCATGTCCGGATCTAGCCTTCAAGGCCGATGGATGCCTTCCTCCGTCACGGAAGAAGACATCAAAAGGTTGAGGGAGGCCAGATATCTGACCGTCGAGGTTTTGCATCAGTTGCCTGCCCGAGGGCAGGCCGTCCCCTCCCCCGAACCCAACGAGAACATCGTGTTCGTCTCCCACTTCCTCCGAGGTCTAGGCCTCACTCTGGATCCTTTCGTCAGGGGTTTGATGTTTTATTACGGGCTAGATTTCCATGATCTAGCTCTGGACTCCTTTCTTCATATCACGACATTTATTGTCGTGTGTGAGGCCTTCCTCTGGGTTACCCCTCACTTTGGCCTGTGGCTCAAGACCTTTGAAGTAAAGCCGAAGATGATCGAGGGGCAACATGCAGCGTGCGGAGGTGCCTCAGTATGCAAGATGACGGGAGATCCATGGCCCAAAGGTTCCATTCCAGAGGTGTCTGAATTGTGGCAACAGGAGTGGTTCTACATTATGGCTCCTAGAAGTGCCAAGTGGGCGGCCGCCCCTGTTTTCCGCTCGGGCCCTCCACCACAACTGATGTCATGGATTAGCAGAGGTCTGAGCTGGGGTCCAGCCAAGGATGTGCCTATACTGCAAAGCCGCATTCGAGATCTCTTCAATGGAGATTTTAGTTTGGTTGCGGTAATACAAGTTATGCTGGTTCGTCAAGTCCAGCCTTGCAAACGTCGGCCCCTTCGCTTGTGGGAGTTCAATCCCGAGGGACCGCGTGTCATTCAAAATTTCCTCGACCTGACGCACGAGGAGATGTACAAGTCATTCTTCGGACCTCAGGTAGAGTGTCCGGAAATCACCGAGGACGTGGGCCTGAGCAGTAACCGCGCCGCCGAACAGGTAAGAAATCTTCCGGCCGAACATACTATCTCTCATTTGTTACGAAGTTATTTCTGAGAATTCGCTTTTTGACCAGGACTGGCTAACAAAGGCGAAGTTGATTCGGTGTTCGGCCCCCCTCCCTGAGGGTTTGGACAATCCGGTATTGGAAAAGATGCTCCAGGTCGCACATTGCCTGGAGCCCTTGAAGGAAGATACTGGGGAGGATAATACGGGCGGACGCGGGCCCCCAACGCTGCCCATTCTAACCGAGGGAGCGAGCGTCTCCATGAAGGAAGATGACCGGAGGAGGAAAAGGACTGTGCCCGGGGATTCGGAAGCCAAAGGTTCCAAACGGGAGAAGAAGTCTCCCATAGAGGGTCCTACCTTGGGGGGTGCTTTTGCCGCACAAAGTCCGCGGGGGGATCAATTCTCCGGCGAGTCGTAAGTGACCCAAAATACTTTAATAGTACAGGTATGCCATCTTTTTCTTCTGAGAAAATAACCACCGCATATATCTTTGCAGTTCGGGCCTTAGCCCCTCTCAAATGAGCTCGTCTTCGGGGGATCTTCTTCCAGAGATGATGGAGAGCGAAACGCCTCCTCCGGACTCCTCCGCTCCGGAAGAGGGTGACCCTGAAGTGTCATCGCAGAGGGCCTCTCTGAGTCCGGTGAGGCCAGAAGATAATCCCATTGACCCCCGAAGCTCCCAGTGTCCAGCTCCCGAAGAGAGCAGACAAAAGAGTCCGGCACCGTCTGGTGTGCGATCGGATGTTCTGAGGGAGTTGGTGGGGCGAGCGGCCATCTCCGATGAACACCGGATGCTGATGAATACGGTGATGGAGAGAATCTCGTCTGCCGAAAGCGGATTGCATGAAGCTTTTATGAGTCTACTGACAGGCTTTGTGGTACGTAAAATAATGTATGATAGTCCTGCACATGCTAGGTGTGCCCGGTGTAGATAGTAGCCCCTGAGACTCTGATTGTCGTCGGAAACGACGACGAACAGAGGATCATATTCCCAGGTAATAACCATACTGCCTCTATGTGCAGGTGATGGAAGCTCCGGTGGCTAGCCGGACTAGCGAGATTGCCCATTCAAAACGGCAGTTGGATGCGGCAGACGCCGACATCGAGCTTGTTAACAAAAGGCTTGACGAGGCATAGGGTAAGTGTCATTATCTGGTAAATGCCACATAGTAAGAGCAGCATGATGCCAGTATCTTTAATATGTTCTGACTGCAGATGGAGCTGCCACTGTTGAAGCCTTGCGGGCAGAACTTGCCCGAGCTAAGGAACAAGCGAGGTTTGGTAATACGGCTGCTTTGAAGGCGGCCGAAGAGTTGAAAGCCGAGAAGGCTGCGCATGGCGAGAGCCGAGATAAGATGGCCAAGATGGCCATAGAATTACAAGCCGCCACCGACCGTTGTCGGGTTCTTGAAAAGGAAAACCTAGTGAAGGCATCGGACCTTGAGAAGGCTGCTGCGACGAGAAAAGACATCCGCTCTGCTATGAGGGCAAAGAAGGAGGAGCTGCGGGAAGCCGGGGATATTGTAGCTGGGAAATCCTTTATGTTGCGGAGGAAGTTCGGAGATCCACGGTATGCCCCTCTGGATCGGCTGTGGAGTTCGGAGGATGTGTATATGGATTTGGCGGCGAGCGCTGCCGATGCGGCCAAGTACTTCCAGGGTCAGACGGACCATGAAGTGGACTAGCTGTTTTGTACACAATTCCATTCTCCCGAGCGTCCGCTTTCATTGACTGACCAATTAGCCGAATGGGCCGAACTGAATAGGTTGTCCGGACTCACCATGAGGTCTGTTGTGGATCAGCTATGGCCGGAAAGGCCAAAACCGAATAGCTATTTCAGCTTGGTGCAGCAGTTCCTTGACGTGGTGCCGCGCATTAATGCGATGAAGAGGTCGGCGTGCATAGAGGGCTAATGGATGGCCTTTGCCCGTGTTAAAGCATACTGGGCGGAGATGGATGCTACCACTGTTGCAGCGCGGGATTCGGCCATAGGCTGAATGGCTGCTGAGCACTACTTTGAAGAAGTTCTTGAGGGTGCTCGTTTGATAGAGACCCAGTGCTCAAAAAATATTATGTTTGAGTGATATGTAATCTCATTGTAAGAGAAATGCTTTTATAAATTTTTATAAGGCTATTTTTATACTTTTGCCTGAAAGTAATATGATGCCTCCTGGGCGGCCGTTTATGTATACATGTCTATAACCTGAAAGATTGCAGCCGTCGGCTTCAACCCCCACACATATAATGCAGAGGTGCTCACAAAAAACACGTGTTCACACTTAACCCAATGTCTTGGTCCTATTAAGGAGGTGATAGCGGAGCGAGCGAGGCAACCGGACTATAATGCTTTAGCACTTTCACTTAGCCATAGGAGTTTGACAGTGGGGCTACTAGATAGCCCCTGGTGGCTCCGCACTCTCCCGATCCCGGGGTGCGTACATGCCTGGCCGGAAAATGGCCCTCCGTTAAGGCGGAGGAATTCTAACATTCCAACAGGTCATTGAGTGGTTGACCAGTCTCGCGCTATATCATGACAGTCAGTTTTCGGCTTTCTCTACTAAGGTGCTCGTCCGGATGAACCAGGGCACAATCGCAGTAGTTCTCCTGGTGCTACCTTAGCCGGTAAAGCGGAATGTAAGGCACAACAACACAGGAGCCGGGCAAACCCAACATTTGACCAAAGACAATGATTCGGAGCTGATGCATATAGGGCCAAACTCGCGACGCCGAACACTCCCTAAGGTATTCGGTCTTTATGGTATAAACTAGGCCTAAATAATGGCCTTTGTAAGAAGCCCCTTGTGTCCAGGTACGTGCATTGTTCTGGCGTGGCCACATGCCAAGACGTCAGCAACCTTCTCAACGGTGGATATGTATCAACAAGAGACAGTAAAAAAGGTTTACGCAGGGTCTTAATATAAAAAGAATCCTTGGAGCGGGTCCCTACTGCATGTCTGCGCCTGTGTCTCCGTTGTGCCGTATCCTGGACGGGTGTAGCACGATGATCGTTTGTCTGCGCGCGTTGAGCCCCTTGTATTGACAAATAGGGGTGTGACCATTTATTCGGTATAAATAGCGGCGCCGGACTTGATTAGTTGTGTCTGAGGTCTTGACGACCTATTGGATGCTTTCGCCGGTCCGGGCAGCCGCACTCTCTTCGGCGCGCAGAGATCTCTTGATGTTTCCGTTCACTGAAATGATGCCACGTGGACCAGGCATCTTGAGTGTGAGGGAGGCATAGTGTGGTATTGCATTAAAGCGAGCGAAAGCTTCGCGTCCGAGCAGTGCTTGATAACCACTTTGGAACGGAGCAATGTGGAAGGTTAAATGCTCGCAACGGAAGTTATCGGGGGAGCCGAATATAACTTGTAGTAGGAGGGAGCCCGTACAACGAGCCCCTGGGCCTGGCGTTACTCCTTTAAAGGTAGTATTGCTATGGCGAATTTTTGTTGGGTCTAACCCCATCCCGCGGATTGTATCCTGATATATTAGGTTTAGATTGCTGTCACCGTC
Organism: Triticum urartu; assembly: GCF_003073215.2. Taxonomy (NCBI): domain Eukaryota; kingdom Viridiplantae; phylum Streptophyta; class Magnoliopsida; order Poales; family Poaceae; genus Triticum; species Triticum urartu. The sequence goes on along the minus strand of NC_053027.1, from coordinate 419,843,358 downwards.
CATCAAGACTCGTGTGAAGTGATATCCGCCAATTACTGGGTCTAATACCAGGGCAGCCCATCCTGCGCGTCGGATACTTGCTGAGTAATCGCAATGGTCGAAAGTGGTCAGTTGAGACGACCAGTGGCAGGACTTCACGGTGACAGGCACTTGGGTATATTTTCCTGGGAGTGCCGCGTTGTTTTTTCCCTTGATCACGTGTAACACATTTACTATTTTGACTTCTGGTGGAAATTTCTTTTGTTCCCCAGTGTCTTGCTTGGGAGGCTCGTCCTCGTCTTCACTTGGTGTATCCTCCCCCTTGTGTACGGTGTTGAGCTTGCCGGACTGCTTGAAGACCCAACATTCTCTGTGGGTATGATTAGCAGGTTTACCAGGGGTACTATGGATCTGACATACTTGGTCCAGAATTTTGTTGAGGCTGGACAGTTCATCCCTGGTGCCTTTAGAGGGCGGCTTTTGCTGACCTGGCCGAGAGCTTTTGAATCCGGCGTTTACTGCCGTGCCCTTCGTGCTGTCTTCTTTATTCCGGCATTTGTTATTGCTGTTGCGCCGTGATTTCCCGTTTCCATCTCTAACTTCAGATGTACTGGGCTCGCTGGTGCTGCATCTGGCTAGCCAGCTGTCCTCACCCGCGCAAAAGCGGGTCATGAGGCTTGTTAATGCGGCCATCATTCTCGGCTTATTTTGGCTGAGGTGTCGGGCGAGCCATTCGTCACGGACGCTATGCTTAAAAGCTGCCAAGGCTTCGGCGTCCGGACAGTCGACAATCTGGTTCTTTTTAGTAAGAAACCTGTTCCAAAGCTTTCGGGCTGACTCTCCAGGCTATTGAGTTATATGACTCAAATCGTCCGCATCCGGAGGTCGGACATAAGTCCCTTGAAGATTTTCCCGAAAGGCGTCTTCGAGCTCTTCCTAAATTCCAATGGAGCTTTCGGGGAGGCCTTTAAGCCAGTGACGAGCTGGCCCTTTGAGCTTGAGGGGTAAGTACTTGATGGCGTGGAGATCATCTCCTCGAGCCATATGGATGTGAAGGATGTAGTCCTCAATCCAGACCCCAGGGTCTGTTGTTCCATCATATGTCTCTATGTTTACGGGTTTGAATCCCTCTGGAAATTCATGGTCCAGCACCTCATCGGTGAAACATAGGGGGTGTGCGGCACCCCTGTAGCTGGGTGTACCGCGTTGTTCGGATGTTTGTTGTGTTGCATTATATGCTGGGGCGCGCTTGCGTGGTCCATAGATGGATCTTGTTGCGCCGTCCTTTGGGTGCGAGCCCTCGCATGGGTCGTGTGTTGCATTGTGAGTGGCGTTGTATGCCGCTCTGTGTTGGTAGAGGGGTCGTCTATCCGGCCAGGTGGCTGCTTTGATATTTGGTTGTGGGGGGTCTGAGGCCTCCTCATCGAATTCAGGTAGCAGCTTCCGCTTTGGGTAGCTCTTGGAGGGGCGATTGTCGCCGTACCTCGCTGCTGTGTTGAGTATTTTACTCCATCTGATTTGGAGTGTGTCTTGCGCAGCCTTGAGCCTTTGCTTCTTCTTTTTAAGACTCCTCGCGGTGGCAAGAAGCCTTTTATGGGCATTCTGCTGCTCCGGGTGCCTGTCCGGCGTTATGTCATCCGGATTATTATCCTTGATAGAATTTGTTTGTTCAGTTTGATTGTCCGGATTGTCGTTGTCCGGCAGCGGTTCGCCCTGCTCCAGCGCTGGGTCTGTGTGATCGTTATTTCTGTCGAGGCGGGATTTGGGGCGGCGCTTGCGTCGCCGCTTTGACTGCTTCTCGAGGGAACAAGCCTTCGGTGCGTCCTTCCGCTCCTCGTCGTCATCTTTTGGTGCGTCCACCATGTATACGTCATATGATGAGGTGGGCGTCCAGCGCCCTGTGGTCGGTGGTTCTTCTTCGCCTCCCGCATCGTCATCCATACCGTCAATGTTTTCAGAGTCGAAGTCGAGCATGTCGGTTAAATCGTCGACAGGGGCTACAAATTGGGTGGTGGGTGGGCGTCGAATTTCTTCGTCTTCCGCATCCCAATCCTGCTGGCCATGATCCGGGTAGGGCTCTCTTGAAAAAGAGAGAGACTTTAGTGATTTCATAATATCGCTGAAGGTCGAGTGCTGAAAGATGTCCACGGTGGTAAACTCCATGATCGGCGCCCAATCGGATTCGATCGGCAGGGACGCGGAAGGTTCGGAGTCCGGGGAGGAGTCTGGCTCCTTGGAGTCACGAGTCTCGCGGAGTGCGGGGCTGGTGTTTGGCTCGATCGTCATTGGGATCGCAGCCCCTGAGGCGGCGTCCAACCACCCATCCTCGATCGGCGCAGTTGGCTCTGAATTAAGGGTCGAAGCCGATGCGGGTGCGGCCTCCAGGGCACTGTTCGGCGGCAGAGCTAGATCATGCCCGTCGTGGCAGTGCGGCGCGCTCGGCAGTGGATCGACTCCGTCGAAGATCAAGTCCCCGCAGATGTCAGTCGTGTAGTTTAAACTTCCAAACCTGACCTGACGGCCAGGGGCGTGGCTTTCGATCTGCTCCAGATGGCCAAGCAAATTAGCCTGCAGTGCAAAGCCGCCGAAGACAGAGATCTGTCCGGGGAGACAAGTTTCACCCTAGACCGCATCACTATCGATGATAGTAGGAGCCATCAAGCCTGACAGCGACGACACAGAGGAACTCTCAATGAAAGCACCAATGTCGGTGTCAAAACCGGTGGATCTCGGGTAGGGGGTCCCGAACTGTGCGTCTAGGCCAGATGGTAACAGGAGGCAAGGGACACGAAGTTTTACCCAGGTTCGGGCCCTCTTGATGGAGGTAAAACCCTACGTCCTGCTTGATTAATATTGATGATATGGGTAGTACAAGAGTAGATCTACCACGAGATCGGAGAGGCTAAACCCTAGAAGCTAGCCTATGGTACGATTGTTGTTCTGTATGTTTTCCTACGGACTAAAACCCTCCGGTTTATATAGACATCGGAGAGGGTTAGGGTTACACAAAGTCGGTTACAATGGTAGGAGATCCACATATCCGTATCGCCAAGCTTGCCTTCCACGCCAAGGAAAGTCCCTTCCGGACACGGGACGAAGTCTTCAATCTTGTATCTTCATAGTCCAGGAGTCCGGCTAAAGGTATAGTCCGGCCATCCGGAAACCCCCTAATCCAGGACTCCCTCAAACACCATGAACCTGTGGGAACCCTAAAAATGGATCTAGAGAGGAATGAGGGAAGGACTTACTGCGGCCGCGAAAGCAGCGGAGGTGCGCTGCGGTGCTCTGGTACGAACAGGTTGATGCAGTGGACGACGGTGAGGCAGAGGCGAGGCTTGACGATGGCAGCGACGCTCGAGTGCGGAGACATCGCGGGGAAGAAGAAGGGATGAAGAGGCAACGGAAAGAAAAGAATGGGGTCCTTCGCCTCTATTTATAAGGGTAAAGAGATAAGTGATGGGCGCGGGAATGGAGGAGCCCAAAAAATGGATAGATAACAAGATTGTTGCCTCGATTGTTGGATGCTCATTAATAAAAGGGGTATCTTTGGCTTTAAATAAACAGGTGATGTCACGGCAGTTTACTACAAATCCAGAGGATGACGTCAGGGCGGTTTACAAGATCTATGCGAAGGTGCAAGGGCAGGAATTTTTCTAAGTGTTGAAGATTGACATGAACAAGTTCAAATCAATCTGGGGCCTAATGTTGGGGATATTACTACTGGACATAAACCGGCCAGGAGTGGTCGGGTTAACTCTATGAGGATTAGAAGCCCAGGAAGACAAAGGATGGTGGTGCTTTATGAAGGCCAAAGGCCCAAAGGCGGGTTAAGGCTTGTAGATATAAACAGACATTGTCATGTAACTTGTATTGTAAGATAGGAGGAATAGAGACCGAGTTGGACACGTTGATGATCCGGCCTCGGGACTCTGTAAACCGACGGACGTCGACCTATGTATATAAAGGGATGACCCGGCGGCGGTTTAGGAACAACACACAACAACTCGAGAGCCAGGCAAAGCAGATTCGCTCCCTGGTCATCAAAACCCTAGCAATTCCATCACAACTGGAGTAGGCTTTTACCTTGATCGTAAGGGGCCGAACCAGTATAAAACTCCCGCGTCCCTTGTCCGCTTTAACCCCTTTAAGTTAACCCGTAGTGATGGATCCACGACTAAGTCCTTTCACAAGGACATCTGCCATGACAAAACCACGACAGGTCCTGGGTAATCCGATGATAAAATCCATGCCAAGTTTGTCCCACTTCCATTCGGGTATCGGCATAGGCTGCAGTAGTCCTGCTGGCTTCTGATGTTCTGCCTTCACTTTTTGACATACATCACATACGGCTACATACTCGGCAATATCCTTCTTCATTCCAGTCCTCCAGAAACGCTCCTTCAAATCCAAATACATCTTGGTGTTTTCGGGGTGTATTGAGTATGGCGAGCCATGGGCTTCCTGAAGTATCAACTTCCTGATCTCTACATTATTGGGCACATAAACACGGTCCTCGAACCACAAGGTGTCGTGCTCGTCCTCATGAAAACCTTTGGCTTTTCCTTCACTCATCTTCTCCTTTAGTTCAGCAATCTCTTTGTCATCCTTCTAAGCTTCTCTAATCTTTTCCAACAATGTTGACTGAACCTCCAATGCTGCAACGAAACCTCTAGGAACTATCTCCAAACGTAGCTCCCTGAGATCTTCTGCTAACTCCCTTGGAAGTCCTCCTGTTACTACGGTATTGGCATAACCCTTCCGACTCAAAGCGTCTTCTACGACATTGGCCTTACCTGGATGGTAGTGCAACTTCATATCATAATCCTTTATGAGCTCCAACCATCTCCTTTGCCTGAGGTTCAGCTCCTTCTGGGTAAAAATGTACTTCAAACTCTTGTGATCCGTGTACACATCACAACAGCTTCCAATAAGAAAATGTCTCTAGGTCTTGAGCGCATGCACTACGGCTGCTAACTCCAAATCATGCGTAGCATAATTTAACTCATGTGGCCAAAGTTGTCTTGAATCATATGAAACAACTCTTCCGTCTTGCATAAGTACTCCTCCAAGTCCTAAGCGTGAGGCGTCGCAATACACTTGGAAATCTTTGTGTATATCCGGTAGGATTAGCACTGGGGCTGTAGTCAAACGTTTCTTCAACTCCTGGAAACTTGCTTCACATTCCTATGTCCAATGGAACTTGGTTTCTTTCTTCAACAATGCCGTCATAGGCTTCGCAATCTTGGAGAAATTCTCAATAAATCTCCGGTAGTATCCCGCGAGTCCAAGAAAACTGCGGATCTCTCCAACTGAGGTGGGTGCCAACCACTCGGTGACTGACTGAACCTTGGTAGGATCCACTACTATACCTTCTCCTGATATAACATGTCCAGGAAATCCAACTTCCTTCAACCAGAACTCACATTTGCTAAACTTGGCATATAACTGATGTTCCCTGAGCTTCTCGAGAACCAAACGCAAATGCTCCTTGTGTTCCTCTTCATTCTTCGAGTATACTAAAATATCATCAATAAACACCACGAAAAAATTATCCAAGAACTCCATGAACACCTTGTTCATCATACTCATGAAATAGGCAGGGGCGTTAGTCAGTCCAAATGACATAACCGTATACTCATATAACCCGTACCTTGTGGTGAATGTTGTTTTTGGTATATCCTTTTCTCGAATCTTCAGCTGGTGATATCCTGATCGCAAATCGATCTTCGAAAACACTTTAGCTCCTTGCAGCTGGTCAAAGAAATCATTGATCATTGGTAGTGGGTACTTGTTCTTGATCGTCACTTCATTCAACGCACGATAATCAACAACCATTCTCAATGATCCATCCTTCTTCTCAACCAAGAGCACTGGTGCTCCCCATGGTGATGAACTTCGTCAGATGTAACCTTTCTCCAACAACTCCTTAATCTGCTTCTTGATCTCTTCTAGATCATTTGCGGGCATCCGGTACGGTCTCTTCGATATTGGTCCGGTGCCTGGCATTAGCTCTATCAAAAACTCAATATCTCAATCTGGTGGCATGCCTAGTAACTCCTCTGGAAATACATCGGGGTAATCCTTCACTACCGGCACTTCCTCCTGAACAACTCCTGAGAGAGAATTTACTTGAGTCCCCCTAGGCGCATGCCTAGATACATACTTGATCCTTTTTCCCTCCGGGGTGGTGAGTAGAATTGATCTGCTAGCACAATCAATGTTCCCTCCATACTTTGATAACCAATCCATTCCTAGTATCACATCCAATCCTTGTGACTCCAAAATTACTAGGTCTGAGGGGAAAACATGGCTACCGATGGTTATGGGTATCTAATCACACCATCGGCTGGCCATATACTCTGCACCGAGTGAGCTCACTAGCAAGGGTGTGCTAAGGGCTAAGGTGGGTAACTTAAACTTGTCCACAAATCCCCTTGAAATGTATGAATGCGAAGCACCAGTATCAAATAAAACAACGGTGGTAAATGACTTAACCAAAAACTTACCGATAACTGCATCAGGCTGCTCTTCAACCTCATCCACATTCACGTGGTTCACTTGTCCTCTGTTGAAAGGGTTGGGCTTCTTCCCAGCGCTTCCATTGCCATTTCCGTTCTTCAATTATGGACAATCATTGGTGTAGTGCCCAGTCTTCCCGCACTTGAAACAGGTAATGTGACTTTGATCCTTCTTGGCGGGTGTGGCTTGGTTAGAGCGGTTCTGGTTACTACCTGCTCCATTCCCGTTTCCATTCTTGGGGCCGCTATGGTTATGCGAACTACCTCCATTGTGATTATGGCCCCCATGGTTATGGGTCAATCCTCCTGAGTTCGGGGTGAAACGAGGCTTCTGCTGAGCTCCAGAATTGTACTTTCCTTGTCCATACTTCCTCTTGCGGCTCTCAATCTGCTGCTGCTTCCCTTCAATCATAAGAGCCTTGTCTACCAGCTCCTGGTAGTTGTTAAATGTTGCCACCATCAACTGCATGCTCATCTCATCATTAAGCCCTTCCATAAACTTCTCTTGCTTCGCGGCATCTGTGGCCACATCATCAGGGGCATAACAAGATAGCTTACTAAACTCATCTACGTACTGGGCCACAGTATGATTTCCCTGGCGCAAGTTGCGAAACTCATGCTTCTTCATGCTCATAGCTCCAGTTGAGACATGGGATGTGCGGAAAGCTTGCTGAAACTGCTCCCAAGTAACATTGGCTATGGGAAAAGTGGATGTGTAATTCTCCCACCATGCGGCTACGGGTCCATCCAATTGGTGTGCGGCAAAATGCACCTTTTCAGCATCTGTGCAACCGGCAGTGGTTAACTCTCTTCCAATCCTACGTATCCAATCATCTGCAACTATGGGCTCGGTGCTACTGGAAAACACCGACGGCTATAACCTCAGAAAGTAGGCTAAGTTGTCAACTGGAGGTGGTGGCGGTGGGTTGTTGTTGTTGTTGTTGTTGCCCTGATTCTGAACTAGCAACTGCATTAGTGTATTCTGCTGCTAGATCAAGTGAGTGAGCTCCGGTGGGATAGCAAAACCGGGGTCATGTCTCGGAGGCATCTGATGGGTTTTAGAGGGGAGAGATTAGAATAGAATGAGGTCTAAGGAGAAAGCACTACCCATATGCACATGAGACAAACACAATCATATCATATCACTCAATCAAGCAAGCAAGGACATACAATCGATCTAACTATCGTTACAGTGCTCGGACTATTCTATATACATGGGGAAACACTACTGATCATATGGTGGTCTACTAGAAATTTTGATCGGTGGAAGACTCCATGATATCTGCTCCAGCTTCGTCTTCATAATCATCATCACTATCGTCGGGGTCGGAGTCGGTGTCGTCGATGATGATGTAGTCGTCAGAACGAATCTCCTTGGGTTCGTCGTCTTCTCCTCCTGGCGCGGGGTCTCCCATGAAAACTCCTAGCTTCCTTGCCATGTCGTCATTCTTCTCCACAAGTATCATCATTTCCTCCTCATAACCATCACGTGTAGACTTAAGCTCCTCTACTAGCTCTGTTATCCTGGTCATCACCTTCTTCAAATCTATCATGCTTGCACACATCTGGTTCTCCTAGCGATGAATATTATGGTTTAACTCCAGGATGAATGCTGCAATGGACCTGTCCTTCCTGGTGCTGATCATCTCCCATTGCTCATCTCGGCGCCCACATATCTGGTAGATAGTGTCCTTAAGCTCCTTGTGGTAAACTTCGCCGATGCGTCCTATGGCGATGTGGGCTGCCATGCTCTTGCCTAGACTCCAGGTTGGTGCGTCAAAGGAAAACTCTATGGGTTTAGTGACTGGCATGAATGTCCTTCCTGGAACTTGAACTCGAATCAACCAACGCTCCTCTTCTGGTAAAGTGGCGGTGTAGGTCCGGATGAAGCTTGGTATTTCAATGATTAGGTACCTATTGACTTCCCTCAGATGTCGTCCAAAGGGTGTGTCTTCATCCGGTTGTGCAAACTTGTTCCTCGAGTCCGCCGTCCTAAAGAGTAGAAAATGGAGAGGAGTCAGAAATGAGTAGAGAAGAGTGTCCTATGGTTCATCTTAGTGGTCGTGTCCTACATTCAACGTGTGCTCTGATACCATCTTGTAGCGACCCGACCTCGGGCGGTCAAGTCTCTATGTTCAGTGTCATCCCTGGATCGGTAATGCTGACACACACAGTACTCAAAGGATTAATAACAGAGTAGAAATCACACACGTATTACATCGAATGTCTCAAAAGAGAACTTATTACAATAAATATGGTTTAAGGCCATCTAAATAAGATAACAGTGGAAGACTTGGAAGATAAGTGAGTCCATCAACTCCAACGTCATAGCTGAGTGCATGACAAACGACCTATTGCATCTTACTCCTCGTCTGAAAAGTCTGCAACATGATATGTTGCAGCCTGAAAACGGGCCAGCACATGGAATATGCTGGCAATATAACACGGTAGAGCAATGAACAGGTAAATGCTATCACTACATGCATATTTGGCTGGTGGAGGCTCTATGATTATAATGTTTTTGCGAAAAGCCAATTTTTTCCTACAACAAAGGAATATACTTTATTTAACTATCATGGTGGTTGAAACATTGAGAATGGTACCCTTAATCCCAATTAAAAGTAATTATCAACCCAACAAATTAATTTAGATTGATGAGATCCATATGATAATCTAAGAACCAGATACTCAAGTTGTCCATAACCGGGGACACGGCTAACCATGATTAGTTTGTACACTCTGCAGAGGCTTGCGCACTTTTCCCCACAAGACTCGATCTCCTCCATTGGATTTCTCGCACTACATGGTGTTTGAGAAACGGATGACCAAGACACAGTCTTTCAGAAGCATTAACTCTAACCCCGGGTAGACAGTACCAACCTACATCCCCTACATCTGCTAGCCTACCACTGGAAGAGGTCATGCAACCTACTCAACTATGCTAGAGCCCATAATAGCTTGTGGCTGCACACGGAAGTTTCTAGCATGAATAATCTTATGATCCCTTTGAGCCTGTGTGGCGGACCATAGGAGGATCACACGGTATAACCCCGGGATCTCCTAGGATAACACTGGTATAACCCCAGGTACCCAAAACCAACAATCCACCCAGATGTGTATTGAAGTTGCCACCTTAGAATTGAACCATTAATTAAACACTCACATCTGTCATGGATACACTCAAACCCAATCCATGTCTACTAGCATAGCATAGCAGTATAAGCATAACGTAGAAGTAACTCCCAGGAGTTTGATATTGAAACAGGTAATAGGTTCTACCTCATCAACTAGATCTAGGGTTTTCTAAAAAACCAATGGTTTTCTTGAGAAATCCGGATGGCGGCGGCGGCTACCTTGGCGTCGGCGGGATCGGCGGCGGATCCGGCGGCGGCGGGCGGGGTCGGTGGCGACGGGATCGGCGGCGGGAAGTGGTGTGGTGGGCGGCGGCTTCGCAGCGCGGCGGTGTCGCGGCGGGACGCGCTGGCGGCGGGAGGCGGTGCGGCGGCGCTAGGGTTTGAGCGGGGCTGGCGGCTTCGCGGGCTTCGGGCCTCGCCTTAAAAAGCCGGTCGGGCGGTGTCCTAGTCAGGCACGGCCCGTTAGGTCGATGCTATCTTTTTAAAAAAACCTGACACGTAAAAACAAATGAAAGAAATACTAAACGGACTCCAAAGATCCTGAATTAAATTTTCACTGTCCTCTAATAATATTCCGGACAAAGTGAACATTTATTTGCGCCTCTAATGCAATTTTGAAAAACGCATATTTTTTTCCTAATTCAAATAAAATTGCAATAAAATCCAAATAAAATTTATTCATTTGATTTTAATTTTTTTCCTCCAATATTTCACTTATTTTTGGAGAAGTCATATTATCTCCTTTCATATATTTTAATATGAAATATTTTCAGAGAGAAAATTATTAAAACCAAAATAATCATTGCCTCAATATTTGATAAAATTCAAATATGAAGAACATGAAATCCTCAACTCTCTCTGTGGGTCCTTGAGTTGCTTAGGATTTTCGAGGATCGTGAAACGAAATGCAAGAAATTATGATATGTATGAATGACCTACGTATAACATTCCAAATTGAAAATTTGGGATGTTACACCAGAGGACTTGGAGTGGACGTCAAGAAATGAACGAGGTGGCCACGAGGCAGGGGCGCGCCCTCCCCCCTCATGGGCCCCTCGTGGATCCACCGACCTATTTCTTCCTCCTATATATACCTACGTACCCTGAAAACATCCAGGAGCACCACGAAAACCTATTTCCACCGCCGCAACCTTCTGTACCCAAGAGATCCCATCTTCGGGCCTTTTCCGGAGCTCCGCCGGAGGGGGCATTGATCACGGAGGGCCTCTACATCAACTCCATGGCCCCTCTGATGATGTGTGAGTAGTTTACTTCAGACCTTCGGGTCCATAGTTATTAGCTAGATGGCTTCTTCTCTCTCTTTGGATCTCAATACAAAGTTCTCCTTGATTCTCTTGGAGATCTATTCGATGTAATCTTCTTTTGCGGTGTGTTTGTCGAGATCCGATGAATTGTGGGTTTATGATCAACTTTATCTATGAACAATATTTGAATCTTCTCTGAATTCTTTTATGTATGATTGGTTTATGTTTGCAAGTATCTTCGAATTATCAGTTTGGTTTGGCCTACTAGATTGATCTTTCTTGCAATGGGAGAAGTGCTTAGCTTTGGTTTCAATCTTGCGGTGCTCGAACCCAGTGACAGAAAGGGAAACGGCACATATTGTATTGTTGCCATCGAGGATAAAAAGATGGGGTTTATATCATATTGCATGAGTTTATCCCTCTACAGCATGTCATCTTGCTTAAGGCGTTACTCTGTTCTTATGAACTTAATACTATAGATGCATGCTGGATAGCGGTCGATGTGTGGAGTAATAGTAGTAGATGCAGGCAGGAGTCGGTCTACTTGTCACGGACGTGATGCCTATATACATGATCATACCTAGATATTCTCATAATTATTCGCTTTTCTATCAATTGCTCGACAGTAATTTGTTCACCCACCGTAATACTTATGCTACCTTGAGAGAAGCCACTAGTGAAACCTATGGCCCCCGGGTCTATTCTCCATCATACAAGTTTCCATTCTATTTTATTTTGCAATCTTTACTTTCAATCTACATCATAAAAATACCAAAAAATATTTATCTTATTATTATTATCTCTATCAGATCTCACTCTTGCAAGCGGCCATGAAGGGATTGACAACCCCTTTATCACGTTGGTTGCGAGGTTCTTATTTGTTTGTGTAGGTACGAGGTGACTCGCGCATGGTCCCCTACTGGATTGATACCTTGGTTCTCAAAAACTGAGGGAAATACTTACGCTGCTTTGCTGCATCACCCTTTCCTCTTCAAGGAAAACCAATGCAGTGCTCAAGAGGTAGCAACGTGCGGTGCACCATGATCCTTGGTCTCCTTCCCCCACATGTAGGCGTACCGCGTCACCAGATCATTCTTGTCGAGTGATGGCGGATGGAAGACGATTTTCTCCCTCTAGTGTGATGTGTTGGCTTCCCTCCTCTCCTCTGCCTACGGGTCGAGTAGCTTGTTTGGGGCCTTCTTCAGCGCCATAACAGCTTCACGGGAGTGGATTTGGTGGCAGGCAAAGGTGTAGCGCAACGGCAAGGGAGAGCTCTGCCCTATCGCAAGGTTGAAGACGATGGTGGTGGCGAGAATGGAGATTGGGGAAGTGGATGAGCAGCGCTCCTACAGATTCCCTTTTGTATGGGGAAGGCACGGGGGTTGGTTCACCACCACCTAACGTGTCTGCATTTTTACAGGTGCACGGACCCATTTGCCTTTACTTTCCACTTCCCCCACATCTCGCATTTAATGTGCATCGTGGGCGTGCAGTAAAAATCATGATTACATCAGTAATTATTTGCCATGTGCGTCTGTGTATTTTTTTGGGCCTAGCCCAAGGACGCCTTGCACGCGTGTGGCCCAGGCCCGGGGGCTCATGTTGGTGTACTAGAACATGGGTTCTTTAGTACACTGACTTATGCACAGACAATAGTAGCCTTCCCGATAGCAAGGGCTTACCAGAGAATGACCCTGAAGAACATTCAAGACTTGGTTGCTAAAACCATGAAGAAGACCTCTAGGCAGGTGATCGAGAAGTATTAAGGAAATACTGAAAGTCAATACTGGAGTTCCGGCAAGCTACACACCGGCAAGCGAAGACCCGGCAAGCTCTGTCCAGCAAGCTCCCTCTGTCTCGACCGCTCCACCTCAGCGATCAGCTAGTCACTTGACAAATAGCTGTTGAGTGCACAGACAGTTAGGTGAGGCTTGTTGAGGTACGTGTCAGCACGCCGCCTGAAGATCAGCTTTAATGATATCCTTCCCAAAGGCGTGCCAAGATAATAGGAGGTAGCTGAGCGAACGACATAGAAGGTGAGACACTTCCTTGCCAAAGCTTACCCCAGCACAACACCTCAAGGAGCATTTATTGCTTTTGTCCTAATCCGTCAGGGTTAGGTATGATAGCACTGTAGCCACTATTCACTTGATGCAATTACTATTTTACCATTATGGTGACCCCTTCGCCTATAAAAGGAGGCCCATGGTTACCTTTAAAAAGGTCGACACTTTTCTCATTTACGCATAGTAGCCGCACTTCCCGCACACTCTTGCCAGCAAGCTGCGCTCCATTGTAACGTGAGCTCATACACATCAATACACCAGAGCAGGAGTATGGTTTTACGCCTCACGGCGGCCTGAACCTGGGTAAACCTTGTGTGCCTCTACTGGATCTGCTCTCTGTGTTTGTTGATCCCCACAGCCGAACTACAAAGGGGCCTTTGCCGGTCCCATAGATTGTCATACGCACGACACTAGGCCTCATAATCCTCTACCTAGGGTGATTGTTCCTCGAGGAGGCATTCCGAAAGATATCATTGTCACCACAATTTTTATGGGTCATAACTCTCATGTTAAATCAAATCCTTCGGGGCATTCACCTACTCACAAACACATTAGTCCTTTAATTGTTTTGTCACATCCAAAAAGCCTGAGGGGCACTACTTGCACTTATATAAGACACTATTAACATGATCAAACCCATGCTTTTATTTCCATATCTTCTACTAATGCAAGTGTCAACAATGAATAAATTTATTTATGATATGAAATACAACATGTTTATGTAATGAAATCTCCCTGCGTGATCGCAACTTCATTTATTAATGTTATTGAAGTTATTGTAGATCTATTCGTATCTTCTCCTCTCAAAGGAAATACTACCATGGTGCATATGTAAAAACAATATATGGGGAATCTAGTGGACTAGTACAGAAGTAACATTTTCTTGGTACAACAAAAAATATTTGTTATTGTTTGGAGATAGGTATATCTCATTTGTAGCCCTTATATTTTATATTATCAGAGTTATTGTAGATCTTGGCTTATCTTCATCTAGAAGGATCGGTTTTCATGGTGCATGTAAGCACAACATACACGAGAGTAATTAAAGGACTACAATACAAGTAGCATTTTCTTGGTATAAAAATTTCTTTATTATTATTACTTGAAGATAGGGATATCACATTTCTCACCTCTTAACATGTAATCCATCACTACATAATGACTAGCACATAAATATCTTAAACAATTATATGGATTTGTTTCTGTTGGGAGATAGATATAAATGATTCTCTAATTACTTCCCTTGTTTCATGATATATCATTTCCGCGGGGGGGGGGGGGGGGGGTATCCCACCTAAATATAACACGTAGTATTTTTTAAAGTCATGAAGCTCCATGTTTTTTATTCCCATATCTTCAACTCCTACAGTAGTGCTTCACAATGGATAGCTCTTTATTTCCCATACATAAAAATGGTTTATTTACCTTTTTTAATATATATGTTATTGTTAAATACGCTTTATTAATGTTATTGTAGATCTTTTATGTATGATATGTTATCGTTTACTTATGATATTGAAGTTATTATATATCTGGTCGTATCTTCTCGCCGCGAAGGAGCGATTTTCATCATACATTTAAGGACAAATATGCGAGAGTAATGTAACGGACGAAAATAAAAATAGCATTTCTTCGGTGTGACAACAAAAACCTTTTTTGTTGCGAGAACAACACAGAAACTTTATTAACATGGAAGAAACAGCCTACATACTAATACGCGAGAGTAATGACCAACACATAAATATGTAATCATTTTGTATGGATATGCTTTCTGTTGGGAGATAGATATAAATCTCTCTCTGTTTACTCACTTTGTTCTACTATATGATATATCTTTTGCCATTAAATCGTCGCTCAATATATCTTTGATACATTTACGAAACCTGAGTCCAGCCGGGTATATAACACACACGTCTTCTCCTTTTTTTCTCAGACATCAGTGAAGACAGCCTCTCTTTTGTAGGGCTCTTGGCTTTCTCTGCCTGCCTTCCCACTCTCTTTGCCCTTTCCAGTTGTCTACGACCCCATCTTTTTCACCACCGTCTCTCTTCTTCCTCCCCTAGCCGCCCACTGTACAGCCCCTTGTTCCCAACTTCCCCCGTCTCCGCCGTCACAACTCGGAACCCGTAAGTCATGTCCTTCCTTGCGACACTCATTGTATCTGTGTGAGAAAGAGACGGGAGAGGAGCTTGCACCGAGAGAGATGGGCGTGCAAGCAAGAATTCTCCAATCTAGTCCCTGAATTGCTCTCGTAGAGTACTTGTTGGTGGTACATCTATACTTGTAGTGTAGGAGGAGAGGGAGAAACTAGTGGTAGGTGGTAGTGTACTGGAGCTTTCCGCCACCTGCACTCACTCCGGTAAGGTAGATCAAACTGAATTTTGTGTTTTGGGCAGGGAATTCGAAGGAAGGTGGTGTGGTGGTGGTGGCGGCGGCCATGCAGCATCCCGAGCAGGGTGGCGCCGGGTACCCCTACGGGCCGCCGCTTACGGGGATGGCCCCGTTGTTGCCGCAGCCGGCATCCGCGGCCGTGCCTGTCAGCAGCATCCCGTCTCCGACGCCGTCGCCGATGCAGCCGCAGCCGCAGCCAGCGGGGACGAGCTTCGACCAATTGCCAGCCGCGCGTGTCAGCAGCATCCCGTCTCCGACGCCGTCGCCGTCGCCGATGCAGCCGCCGCCGCAGCCAGCGGGGACGAACTTCGACCAATTGCCGTCCGCCGGCGCCGTCAGCTTCCACGACGACGAGAACACGCCGGTCGACGGCGGAAGCGGCAGGAGCGGCGGCGACGCGGGGGCGGGAGGGTCCGGCAGCCGGTGGCCGCGGGAGGAGACGGTGGCGCTCATCAGGATCCGGTCGGAGATGGACGGCGCCTTCCGGAACGCCGCCCTCAAGGCCCCCGTCTGGGAGGAGGTCTCCAGGTGAGAACGAAACTGTAAAAATCTCCTCTCCCCTGCGCAATGCGGCTAACGGTTTCAGAGAATTCGCCGTCCGTCAGGCCTGTCCTGCGCGGAATGATGGCGAGCTATCCTGCCATTCCCCATCCAGTTTTGGCGTAATGCCACGCCCCTCGATTTCCGTGTCGCTGGGGGCCGGCGCTCGTCGTCTCGGCTAGAACCTCGGCGCCCGGGAGCAGTGCGCCACTGCCACGGGGGTGCGGAGCAGGCCACGCAGGCAGGCGCTGCAGCGCAGGCTGCTGCATTGTTTTCTCTGCTCTTTACTTTTCTAGCCATTGATGCACTCTGGTCTCTGGGAAAAGAAGGTGCACAGGAAGTCTTTTGCTCCCATCCCGATGCTGCTCTCATGAATTAATCTGCATCTCTCTCCCGCTGACAGTGCCATCATCTTGACATCATCGCGCACCTCTTTCCAATTCCTGCCGTCTTCAGTCTCTCTCAGAGAAAGAAAGATAAAGAAAGTCAGGAGTTTTGACTCATCCTAGTACTTGTGTGATAGCGTTGTGTCAATTTTATTTTATACTAGTATGGATTACCACTCATGCCATCTTCATTGCTGTGCCAGTTTGGTTGAGACGTGAAAGCAAGAGACGGCCTCTGACAGCAACAAGATTTTGCAGGAAGCTTGCGGAGCTGGGCTACCGCAGGAGCGCCAAGAAGTGCAAGGAGAAGTTCGAGAACGTGGACAAGTACTACCGCCGCACCAAGGAAGGCCGCGCCGGGCGCCAGGACGGCAAGAACTACCGCTTCTTCAAGGAGCTCGAAGCGCTCCACGCCGCGGCCCCGCAGCAGAACCAGCACATGGCGACCGCCGCGCCAATCTTGCCAGATCCTCGGCCGTTGGCAATGGCGCCTGCCTATCCTGGCGCCGGCCTGCCGGACCTCAGCTTGTCGTCGAATTCGGAGTCAGAGTCGGACGACGAGTCAGACGAGGAGGAAGACCAGGCGGGCGGCGGCGGCGGCAGGAGCAACGAGAGCATGATGGCGCTCTTCGAGGGGATGATAAAGCAGATCACGGAGAAGCAAGACGCGACGCAGCGGCTGTTCCTGGAGACGCTTGAGAAGTGGGAGGCCGACCGCACCGCGCGGGAGGAGGCATGGCGCCGGCAGGAGCTGGCCCGCATAAGCCGCGAAAGGGAGCAGCACGCCCGGGAGCGAGCCGCCGCGGCCGCCCGCGACGCCGCCGTGATCGCGTTCCTCCAGCGCGTCGGCGGGAGCTCCGTGCTGCCCACCCCAATGCCGGCCCACACAGCGCCTCATCCCGACGCGCCGGCCTCCTCGCTCCAGCTGGTGGTCGCCGCGCCGGAGGAGGGCGGCCGGCGAGGAGGAGGGGAGAGCAGCGCGGGCATGTCACGGTGGCCCAAGGAGGAGGTCCATGCGCTGATCCAGCTGCGGATGGAGAAGGACGAGCACTGCCAGGACATGGGGGCCAAAGGGCCGCTGTGGGAGGACATCTCCGCCGGCATGCGGAGGATCGGCTACAACCGGAGCTCCAAGCGGTGCAAGGAGAAGTGGGAGAACATCAACAAGTACTTCAAGAAGGTGAAGGAGAGCAACAAGAGGCGCCCCGAGGACTCCAAGACGTGCCCCTACTTCCACCAGCTCGACGCTATCTACCGCAAGAAGCAATCTGCCGTGAGCAACGCCGCCGGCGGCTGCTCTAGCACTGCCTCCGGGAACGCTGTGGCCGCGGTCAACGCCTCCGCCTCCGAGCAGCATAACCCCTGGCGCGAGCTCGAGGGTAAGATCAGCAACGACTTTGACAGGAGGCACAGCGTTGGAGGGGGAAGCTCAGATGCCCCGCCCGGCGACGGCGAGGTGGCCGCGGCCAGTACCGTGCTTGATGCCATCGCTACAACCAAGGTAATGACTCAAACTTCCGAATCTCTCTCCATGCCGTCGATTGCTTGCAACTTAATCGCAATTGGCCTCGGACAGAAGTCTGAAGACAACGTGATGGCAATGGAGTCAAACATTCAGTCCCAGCAGACGGAGGTGACGGCGACGGACGAGACGGACAGCGACGACATCGAAGGCAACTACACCGATGACGGCGACGACGACGACGGCGACGAGGATGACAAGATGAAGTACACCATAGAGTTCCAGAAGCACAAAGAGGGCGGAAGCAGTAGCGCTCCTGCTGCCCCAGCGACAGCTGCGACGGTGGTGACGAGTTCGGCCCCGACGGGCAGCACCTTCCTTGCCGTTCAGTAGACCCCCGTGCCGAAAGAAAACCAGGCACCAGCTTCCTCTTCGGTTCATGAGCACCAGCAGCCCTTGGCACCATCCTATACCATTTGTTGATTTGTTTCTGTAATAGCAACCTCAGTGGTCAAAAGACAAAAAGAAAACCAAACCGAAATAAGTGGCTCCCCTCTGTGATTTCATAACTAGACTGGAAAACAGGGGAGGTGCTAGAGCAATAGAAATCCCAAACAGCAAGTCTTTTTTATAGGAGGCTTATTATAGCCTAAATTTTACAATTTATGTACATTGATATAGCATTCTGAAAACCAGAGCCTCTGTTTCGCCTATTTTATTCTATTTTGAAATTGAAGTAGGTTATATTCTACTCCCTCCATTCCAAAAAGTTTGTCTTACATTTGTCTAGATATATATGTATCTAGACACATTTTAGTGTTAGATATGTCACTATCTAGACAAATCTAAGATAAATTTTTTGGGACGGAGGTAATACCTAT
Organism: Triticum urartu; assembly: GCF_003073215.2. Taxonomy (NCBI): domain Eukaryota; kingdom Viridiplantae; phylum Streptophyta; class Magnoliopsida; order Poales; family Poaceae; genus Triticum; species Triticum urartu. The sequence continues at coordinate 419,824,736 of NC_053027.1, read as the reverse complement.
ATTTCAAAATAAGAAAAAAAAAAGGGAAGGGGGGGGGGGGGGGACAAACAGTCCATTACATGAAAGGTAATGAAAACGATGCACAGAATGTGCAGCAGGCCATTACCAAACCAGGAGAGAAGAAAGAAAAAAACAGTTACATCTGACAGTCTAACAATGGACTGGAACTTCCTGGATACCAAGTTAATCAAGCGGCTAGATGCCTGGATTAGCTATTATGCATCATCTGCTGCTAGATTGATCTTGCTTAATTCGAGTCTCGATGGTATACCTTCTTTTCTATGTCTATGATCCTCCTTAACAAGATTTTTACTGAGAAGATGAATGTACATCGTAGAAGGTTTTTCAAGAGGAAAAGAAGGAATAAGCGTGCCTACCACATGGTCAAGTGGATTAGGGTGTGTCGATCTAAGTGTATTGGGGGCTTAGGGATTAAAGATTTACATAAGCAGAATGTTAGCCTACTTACAAAATGGTGGCGGAAACGAGACTGAGAATGGTCTTTAGCGGAAAATTGTGCATGTTATGTATTTTCGTCGCCGCACTGTGGCTACGGATCCCCCTCGTAACTCTGACTCTCCTTGTTGGAAAGCTATTATGAAGGTCAAGGAGGTATACCTTGCTGGCAGAAATATCATGATTAACAAAGGGAATCTGGTGAGACTGTGGTTTGATTGTTGGGCTTCGGAGGTGTCCTTTAAAACTCGGTTCCCTGCGCTTTTTGATATTTGTCAAAAAGCAAATTGTACCCTTGCTGAATTTACTTAGGAGGGGTGTGAATTGCTGTTTTGTCGTACACTTTTTGGAAATCTTAGTATATAGTGGCAGGAGATTGTGCCATGTGCATGGTTCTTTTGTGATCGCCCTGGCTCTATAACCTGGTCTGGAAATGGTGTGTTTACTATCAAATTAGTCTATTAGTGGCTTGAGCGTGATCTTGTTGGGCCCAACTTTCAGTGGGTTTGGAAAGCTTCTATTTTCTTAAAGATTAAGATTTTTATGTAGCAGTTGGTTTAAGATGATGTCTCCACTTGCTTTAATTCACATAAACGTAACGGGAGGGAGGGTTATCCAGCTTGCTTTTTTTGTACTGGTGTAGAAACTGCTAATCACTTGTTCTTTGGGTGCTCTTTTGCTCGCTCTATTTGGGGTTTTTTTTTGCTTGGCTATTGGTGTTGCATGCTGCCCTAACTATCTCTGGTAGTGTTGATCATGGTTATATTACTATTTTCCTAGTGGGAAGAAGTTCTATATAATAATTGTTGTGGGTTTGATGCCTGTTGGGTTTAGTTTGTTAGGCCTTTTGCTTCTTGGGACCTAGATCTAATGTCGTTAATGCTCGTGGGTACTGTTAGCAGGTTTTTGCCCCGTAGTAGATGTCCCTTGAGCATCTACGGCGGGTTTCCTGTTAATGCTCCAACTCGTTGTAGCCCTTTCTCGTCTCTTGGTGTCGTACTTTCTTGGATTATGTGGTTGGTTTCTTTTACTGAATATTTCCGTTAAGAAAACATCTAGCAGTCTAGGTAAGGTAATAGCCCACTGGCGCATCAGTTGCTTAATTTCTTGATTCTTGACTCGGTGACACCAAAGCAGTAGCAATGCAGAGGCCACATAATAAGTATACATGTCCGGCCAAAAAAATTCTCATAAGTTTGCGCATTTCCGGCATTCCAGAGAGTCACCGCAGAAGCAACGAAAATAATTCGCCAGAGCCTACCAGACCTTGCAATGGGTGACATCCATATGAATGAAGTCACGTATGTTTGAGGCCGCACCTGCAGCGTGTACCAAGCCAAGCTTTCCCCATATGAAAGTTTCTCTGTTTTGCCTATGTCTTATAGTTTGATACGTAATTTGAAGCATTGAGGGAGGGGTGTGTTTCATCTACTGGCCACCTTTTACATTTTGCAATGTTTTAGAAGTGTTAGATTTTGGGTTCCGGCAAAACCCTTGAGGTTCGAACACTGGGGTGCGCACAAAGATCTCTCCCCCTCTCTAGCTCGCACACTCCACGATCTCACGGCCTAGCTCAACGAACCCAAAGAACACGAGACATAAGATTTATACTAGTTTGGGCCACCGTTGTGGTGTAATACCCTACTCCAGTGTGGTGTGGTGGATTGCCTTTTGGACTGAGGATGAACTGTTACATGGGAAGAACAGCCTCCTGAGGAGAGGTGTTCTTGTGCTTGGTGAACTTGTGTGGTTGGGGATGATCTGGATGAGCTCTCCCCTTCTATGGTGGTGGCTAGTCCTATTTATAGAGGCCCTGGTTCTCTTCCCAAATATTGAGCGGGAAGGGATCCCACAACGGCCAAATTCGGAGGGAGACAACTAGTACAAGTTATCCTGACAAAAGTAGTCTTCTCCTGCCAAAGGCTCTGGTGGTGACGCCGTCTTGGGCTCCACGGTGACCTCCGTCCTGCTGTCCGGCTGGTCTTGGTCTTGTTGCACCAATATGGAAACCTTTGCCTGATGCCTCGAGACTCCTCGCCCGCGCTTGCCTCTTTGGCACTAAGGGAGTCCTGGATTAGGGGGTGTCCGGATGGCCGGACTATACCTTCAGCCGGACTCCTGGACTATGAAGATACAAGATTGAAGACTTCGTCCCGTGTCCGGAAGGGACTTTCCTTGGCGTGGAAGGCAAGCTTGGCGATACGGATATGTAGATCTCCTACCATTGTAACCAACTTTGTGTAACCCTAACCCTCTTCGGTGTCTATATAAACCAGAGGGTTTTAGTCCGTAGGACAACATATAGAACAATCATACCATAGGCTAGCTTCTAGGGTTTAGCCTCTCTGATCTCGTGGTAGATCTACTCTTGTACTACCCATATCATCAATATTAATCAAGCAGGACGTAGAGTTTTACCTCCATCAAGAGGGCCCGAACCTGGGTAAAACTTCGTGTCCCTTGCCTCCTATTACCATCCGGTCTAGACGCACAGTTCGGGACCCCCTACCCGAGATCCGCCGGTTTTGACACCGACATTGGTGCTTTCATTGAGAGTTCCTCTGTGTCGTCGCCTTCAGGCTTGATCGCTCCTACGATCATCAATGGCGATGCAGTCCAGGGTGAGACCTTCCTCCCCGGACAGATCTTCGTCTTCGGCGGCTTCGCACTGCGGGCCAATTCACTAGGCCATCTGGAGCAGATCAAAAGCTACGCCCCTGGCCGTCAGGTCGGATTTGGAAGTTTAAACTACACGGCTGACATCCGCGTGGACTTGATCTTCGACGGATTCGAGCCACTGCCGAGCGCGCCGCACTGTCACGACGAGCATGATCTAGCTCTGCCGTCGGACAGTGCCCTGGAGGCCGCACCCGCATCGGCTTCGACCCTTAATTCGGAGCCAGTTGCGCCGATCGAGGATGGGCGGTTGGACGCCGCCTCGGGGACTGCAATCCCAATGGCGATCGAGCCGAACACCAGCCCCGCACCCCGCGAGACTCGTGACTCCAAGGAGCCAGACTCCTCTCCGGACTCCGAACCCTCCACGCCCCTGCCGATCGAATCCGATTGGGCACTGATCATGGAGTTTACTGCCACGGACATCTTTCAGCACTCACCTTTCGGCGATATTCTGAAGACACTAAAGTCTCTCTCTTTATCAGGAGAGCCCTGGACGGACTATGGCCAACAGGATTGGGATGCGGACGACGAAGAAATTCGACGCCCACCCACCACCCACTTCGTAGCCACTGTCGATGATTTAACCGACATGCTCGACTTCGACTCCGAAGACATCGACGGTATGGACGCCGATGAAGGAGACGATGAAGAACCAGCGCCTATTGGGCCCTAGAAAGCCACCTCGTCATATGACATATACATGGTGGACACCCCAAAAGAAGGAGATGGCGATGGAACAGCAGAGGATGACCCCTCCAAGAAACAGCCTAAGCGCCGACGTCAGCGGCGTCACTCAAAATCCCGCCAAAACGAATACGGTGACTCCAGCACGGGAGATAATAATACTCCGGAAAGTGCCGAAGAAAACCCCCTCCAGCAAGATTTAGCACAGGAGGATGGAGAAACCAGCCCTCATGAGAGAGCAGCAGACAGAGAGGTCGAGGACGATAATCATATGCCTCCCTCCGAAGACGAGGCAAGCCTCGACGACCACGAATTCGTCATTCCAGAGGATCCCGTCGAGCAAGAGCGTTTTCAACGCAGGCTTATGGCCACGGCAAGAAGCCTCAAGAAAAAACAGCAACAGCTTAGAGCTGATCAAGATTTACTAGTTGACATTTGGACTGAAGTCCTTGCGGCCGAAGAGCATAAACTCGAACGCCCCTCCAAGAGCTAGATATGTTGGAGGACAAGGCAAGGCAAACAAGATCGATCTACGGATCGCGTGGGCGCCCCATGATGTTGGAGGACAAGGCAAGGCAAACAAGATCGATCTACGGATCGCGTGGGCGCCCCATGACTCAAGACGGTAACCGTCACGCCGGACACAAATCCGGTAGGGCCGAACACAATAGACAAAGCTCATTGGAGCTACGTCGTGATATAGCCCAGTACAGAGGCGCCGCACACCCACTATGCTTCACAGACGAAGTAATGGATCATCAAATCCCCGAGGGTTTCAAACCCGTAAACATCGAATCATATGATGGCACAACAGATCCTACGGTATGGATCGAGGATTATCTCCTTCATATCCACATGGCCCGCGGTGATGATTTCCACGCCATCAAATACCTCCCACTCAAGCTTAAAGGACCAGCCCGGCATTGGCTTAACAGCTTGCCAACAGGATCAATCAGTTGTTGGGAGGACCTGGAAGCCGCATTCCTCGATAATTTCCAGGGCACTTATGTGCGACCCCCAGACGCCGATGACCTAAGTCACGTAATTCAGCAGCCAGATGAATCGGCCAGGCAATTCTGGACATGGTTCCTAACAAAGAAAAATCAAATAGTCGACTGTCCGGACGCAGAGGCCCTAGCAGCCTTCAAGCACAATATCCGTGACGAGTGGCTTGCCCGGCACCTTGGACAGGAAAAGCCGAAATCTATGGCAACACTCACGACACTCATGACCCGCTTTTGCGTGGGAGAAGACAGTTGGCTTGCTCGTAGCAACAATATGACCAAGAACCCTGGTAATTCGGATACCAGGGACAGTAGTGGCAGGTCACGTCACAACAAACAGAAGCGCCGCACTAACGGCGACAATGCTGAAGATACGGCAGTTAACGCCGGATTCAGAGGCCATAAATCCGGTCAGCGAAAAAAGCCATTCAAAAGAAATCCTAGGGGCCCGTCCAGTTTGGACCGAATACTCGACCGCTTGTGCCAGATACATGGCACCCCCGAAAAGTCGGCCAATCACACCAACAGGGATTGTTGGGTGTTCAAGCAGGCAGGCAAGTTAAATGCCGAAAATACATACAAGGGGCTGCATAGCGATGACGATGAAGAGCCCCGGCCGCCGAACAACAGTGGACAGAAGGGTTTTCCCCCACAAGTGCGGACGGTGAACATGATATACGCAACCCGCATCCCCAAGAGGGAGCGGAAGCGCGCGTTAAGGGACGTATATGCGGTAGAACCAGTCGCCCCAAAGTTCAACCCATGGTCCTCCTGCCTGATCACCTTTGATCGAAGGGACCATCCCACTAGCACCCGTCATGGCGGATTCGCCGCATTGGTTCTAGACCCAATTATCGACGGATTTCATCTCACTAGAGTCCTTATGGACGGCGGCAGTAGCCTGGACCTGCTTTACCAGGATACAGTGCGGAAAATGGGCATAGATCCCTCGAGGATTAAGCCTACCAAAACGACCTTTAAAGGTGTAATACCAGGTGTAGAGGCCAACTATACAGGCTCAGTCACACTTGAAGTGGTCTTCGGATCTCTGGATAATTTCCGAAGCGAGGAGTTAATCTTCGACATAGTCCCATTCCGCAGGGGCTATCACGCACTGCTCGGACGAACCGCATTCGCCAAGTTCAACGCGGTACCTCACTATGCATACCTTAAGCTCAAGATGCCAGGCCCTCGAGGAGTAATTACGATCAATGGAAACACCGAACGCTCCCTCCAAACGGAGGAGCACACGGCGGCCCTTACAGCGGAAGTACAAAGTAGCCTCTCCAGGCAGTTCTCCAGTCCGGCCATTAAACGTCCGGACACCGTCAAGCGCGCCCAGAGTAACCTACAACTAGACCGCCTGGCACATTCCGAGCAGGCATAGCAATGCGGCCCCAACCCCAGCCCTCGCAAAATTGCGACACCAGTACTTCGCGTACATAACTACGCTCTAGAAATACCATGGATACAGGGGAGGGGCACCATCACGGCACGCCCGAAACACGGCTTAAACCGCACCAGGGGCTGCCGACTTTTTAATTTCTCTTACTTTCAGGACTCCACTCTTCGGAAGGCCTGTTCGGCAGTTCAATTGCCGCACAAACGATGCAAGAACCAGGGAAGCAGACAAGCCATGCCGCATTACGGAACTCCCAGGTGGTCTCTATCACGAGCAGTATACCTGTTTCGCATACCATTTCGCAGCCTGCCCCTGGAACGGACATGTTAAAATAGTCCAACCTTTTGCTTATCGCATTATTTGTATCATTCTGCTTTGATCGCAGCCCTTTTTATAAACAATGCATAGCTTCTGTCTATTTTTGCATTACTCTTTTTTTACAAATATATGTTCCTTAACGACATGTCGCACCCGTACACTTTGGTACGGCCAAAATACATCAGGGGCTTTAGTACCCCTTAATATGGTGTGAGAAGTCCGAACACTTTAACAAGTGCGGCACCCCGAACTTATAGCATTATATGCATCGGCTCCGACTCATGTCTTGGGTCAATAGTTGGGTTTGCCCGGCTCCTATGTTTTGGTGCCTTACGTTCCGATATATCGGCTAAGGTAGCACTAGGAGAACTACTGCGATTGTGCCCCAGTTGAGCTGGGTCGAGCACCTCAGTAGAGAAAGCTAAAACTGACTGTCATGATGAAGCGAGAGTTGGTCGCTGTTCGAGAGGTTTTTTGAGTCCCTAAACTCGGTCTTCCGAATACCAGGGGCTTCGCCGAAATTTAAAATTATAGAATTCTATGGCTAAGTGAGAGTGTTCATGCATTATAGTCCGATTGCCTTGTTCGTTGCGCTGAGCGCCTCCCTCGAAGGACCCAAACATGAGAAAAAGAGCGCTCAGGTTTATCCCCGAACACCCCCAGCACTAGCGGCACGGGGGCAGAAGCCGACGACTCGCCATCTCTCAGAATTGATAAACAGCCGCACAGAAGGTAATATTTTAAATTCCAACAACATTGCTTAGCGCATATGAACAAGTTCTCAGTGCACAGGACAAAACGAGCGAGTTTTACTCAAAAATTACATCCCTGGAACATTCATCCGCCATAAGGCAGGCACCCTTCAGAACATCCTTATAATAATTCTCGGGCTTGCGATGCTCTTTCCCCGGCGGAGGCCCGTCCTTCACAAGCTTCTCAGCATCCAGCTTGCCCCAGTGCACCTTAGCAGGGGCAAGGGCCCTACGGGCACCTTCAATGCAGACGGAGCGCTTGATGACTTCGAGCCTTGGACAGGCCCCCACCAGCCGAAGCACCAGCCCGAAATAGCTCCCAGGTAGAGCCTCTCTAGGCCACAGCCAAACTATGAGGCCCTTCATGGCCTGTTCGGCCGCCTTGTGGAGCTCGACCAGTTGCTTCAGCTGGTCGCTCAGGGGCACGGGGTGTCCGGCCTCAGCATACTGAGACCAGGACACCTTCTCTGTCGAGCTGCCCTCCTCGGCTCGATAGAATGCGGCGGCATCGGACACACTTCGGGGAAGATCTGCGAAGGCTCCTGGAGAACTCTGGATTCGGGTAAGTAACAAGTAACTCATGTTTACATGTTTACTTTGCATAAAGAACGCCTTACCCACCGCTATATTTTTCACCTCATCCAATTCCTGGAGGGTCTTCTGGGATTCGGCCTTGGCAGACTTGGCATTTTCAATAGCCACTGCGAGCTCGGACGCCCGCGTCTTTGAGTCAAGCTCCAAACTCTCATGTTTTTCCTTGAGAGCCTGGAGCTCTTGCCGCACCTTGCCAACCTCGGCCTCATACTTCTCCCGCTCGGTGCGCTCCGTGGCCGCCCTCTTCTCGGCCTCGACCAGCGCTTGCTTAAGGGTCACCACCTCAGACGTGGCCCCTACAATAGCCACGATAATCCTGTCATTTTTTGCAATTGCACCTTTTTTATATATATTTACACAAGGTATTTCTTACCTTCCTTCTCCTCGAGCTGCTTCTTGGCACACCCGAGCTCTTGCTCGGACTGCTCGAGGTTCTACTTTAGCGTGTCCACTTCCGCAGTCAGTACGGCGGACGCCAGCAGAGAAGCATGCATACGCATATTGACTCCTTTTTGTTAGACTCCTGTGAATTTTATTTGATCCTCTATTCGGCTTTTCTTCCCGAACGCCAAACAGAGCATCAGGGGCTACTGTCTATGCGGTAATATTATTTACACATTCTTTACTTACCTCAAAGCCTGTTAAAAGGCTAGTACAAGCTTCAGTCAGTCCACTCTTGGCGGACTGAACCTTCTGGACCACCACACTCATAATGGTGCGGTGCTCCTCGTCGATGGAGGCACCTTTGAGCACCTCCAACAGATTGTCCGGCGCCTCCGGTTGGACGGGGGTCGCCGGCACGGTGGGCTTGCTCCTCTTGGAAGGAGGTCGCCCGCCGGACTCTGGAACCTTTGAAGGTTCCGGAGCGGTGTCCGGCCTAGAGCCGGACTTGGAGCCCTAGGGGGTTTTATCCCCTTTACTCCTGGAGTCCAGAAGGTTGCCTTGCGGTGCCTCCAGGACCACCTCCCCCCGGCTTGGAACCTGTTGGGACAACACTTCAGTGTTGTCCGTAGGGCGGGGGGAGGAAGCCGTCGGAAGCGAATTCACATCCGACGAGTCCAGTGAACCGCTCAACGACGCGTCGAGCCGGTCTTTGGGTGGGCTGCATAAACATATTCAACATAAGGGAAAGTTGTGCAATAAAGGAATACTATGAATTACTCTGGTATCCGGATACTTATGATTTAGCCAGGGGCTTGGCCCTGAGCGGCCACTCCTCTCCGTCGTCGTCGGCGTCGGTGGAGTAGTCCGGAGGAAAGGTTTTCCCCTTCTTGGACCCTTCGGCCTCCCCAGTTGGGGCGGCCTTCCTTTTCTTCCCTTCCCCCGCTGGAGGGGGAGGGGTCTCTTCTTCCTCCTCCTCGTCTTCATGGGAGGAGTGCGTCTTGGAGTCGTCGGATGAGGGATCCGACACCTCCAGGCGCCGGGCACTCTTTTGAGTCCCTGTGGCCTTCTTCTCCGGCACCACATGGGGTGCCGGAACCAGCAGCTTCGCCAAGCAGGCATCAGCTGGGTCTTCGGGCAAAGGAGCCGGACAGTCGATCTGTCCGGACTTCGCCTGCCAAACCTGTCAAAGGTAAGGGAGCTTAGATCCCGCATAGAGTTAAACTATGAAAAACTAATACCCTGTAAAAGGTGCAAACAGCTTACCGCGCTAGCATGACACTGCGCGCTGAATCCGCGATCCTCGGTAGCGGATGCGGGGGCCTCGGCGCCCTTGAAAAGCACCTTCCAGGCATCTTCGTACATCGTGTCGAAGAGCCTGCTCAGAGTTCGGTGCCGCGCCGGGTCGAACTCCCACAGGTTGAAAGCCCGTTGTTGACACGGGAGGATCCGGCGGATGAGCATAACCTGGACTACGTTGACAAGTTTGAGCTTCTTGTCCACCAGGGTTTGGACGCATGTTTGGAGTCCGGTCAGCTCTCCTTTTTTACCCCATGACAGGCATGTCTCCTTCCAGGAGGTGAGCCGTGTAGGGGGTTCGGATCGGAACTCGGGGGTTGCAACCCATTCAGGGTCGCGCGGCTCGGTGATGTAAAACCACCCCGATTGCCACCCCTTCAGGGTCTCCACAAAGGAGCCCTCGAGCCATAAGACATTGGGCATCTTGCCCACCATGGCGCCTCCGCACTCCGCCTGGTTGCCGCGCACCACCTTCGGCTTGACATTGAAAGTCTTGAGCCATAGGCCGAAATGGGGGCGGATGCGGAGGAAAGCCTCGCACACGACGATAAACGCCGAGATGTTGAGGACAAAGTTCGGGGCCAGATCATGGAAATCCAGGCCATAGTAGAACATGAGCCCCCGGACAAATGGGTGGAGAGGGAAGCCCAGTCCGCGGAGGAAATGGGGGAGGAACACCACCCTCTCATGGGGCCTAGGGGTGGGGATGAGCTGCCCCTCTTCGGGAAGCCGGTGCGCGATGTCCTTAGACAAGTATCCGGCCTTCCTTAGTCTTTTGATGTGTCCCTCCGTGACGGAGGAGACCATCCACTTGCCTCCCGCTCCGGACATGGCTAGAGAAGGTTGAGTTGGGAGTGGACTTGGGCGCTGGAGCTCTAAGTGCGCGAGAATGGATAGGCAAAGGAGGAAGAAGGCGTAGGTGAAAAGGTGGATCCTTATCCCCTTATATGGGTGGACGCAACTACGTGTCCCCACCAGCCTGGTAAAACTCGCTTATCTCCAAGCGTCGTAATCAATGGCGCGGTTGGGTTACCCACGCCCGTATTGATGAGAATCCCGGAATAAGGGGACACGATCTCTGCTTTAACAAGACGTGCCAAGGAAACCGCCTCGCATGATGCGCTGAGGTGGGATAATAAAACGATTCGGATAAAAGCTTGGTCGTGGTGTGTCACACTACGGAATACGTCAGCAGATTAGATTTGTGTAAATATTATTCTCCCTATGGCAATATGTGGAAACTTATTTTGCAGAGCCGGACACTATCTTTGTGTTCAAAATATTCTATGAAGTACTTGGAGGAGGAACCCGCCTTGCAATGCCGAAGACAATCTGCGCGCCAGACTCGTCGTCATTGAAGCCTGGTTCAGGGGCTACTGAGGGAGTCCTGGATTAGGGGGTGTCTGGATGGCCGGACTATACCTTCAGCCGGACTCCTGGACTATGAAGATACAAGATTGAAGACTTCGTCCCGTGTCCGGAAGGGACTTTCCTTGGCGTGGAAGGCAAGCTTGGCGATACAGATATGTAGATCTCCTACCATTGTAACCGACTTTGTGTAACCCTAACCCTCTCCGGTGTCTATATAAACCGGAGGATTTTAGTCCGTAGGACAACATACAGAACAATCATACCATAGGCTAGCTTCTAGGGTTTAGCCTCTCTGATCTCGTGGTAGATCTACTCTTGTACTACCCATATCATCAATATTAATCAAGCAGGACGTAGGGTTTTACCTCCATCAAGAGGGCCCGAAACTGGGTAAAACTTCGTGTCCCTTGCCTCCTGTTACCATCCGGCCTAGACGCACAGTTCGGGACCCCCTACCCAGATCCGCCGGTTTTGACACCGATAGGCACCGAAGAGGAAACAAGGACAGTGCGTGCACTGGCGCCCGCCTGGCTCTAGTCATCATGGCTTGCGTCACAGGAACCTCGCGAGGTGTCCTTGCCTTGATCTATCTGCCCCTCGTGAGCCAGCCTGGTGAGGCCGCCCCTGAGGAGGTCTTGCGTCGTCCGCCTCGTGAGGCTTGGCCCCTCGCGAGGCTCTTGAGTGTTTGCTGCTGAAGATGGGCCATACAGGGCCGCTGGGGGAGCCACGCCACGGGCCGCAGGCAGGCAAGTCTGGGGACCCCCGTTCCCAGAACGCCGACAGTAGCCCCGGGGCCCAAGGCGCGCTCGGGCTTGGCTTCGAGGCGAAGCTAAAGGGCAAGTGTGGAGCCCCGCGGGCCCCAACAATCTGCGGCCACGGTTGACGCATGGCGACTGATTGGACGTGGGCGTCTCTGCTTCCCCACGCTGCCTCAGCAGTTGCCCGACTTGACGAGTCCCCGCTGCATGCAGAAAAGATCATTATTACCTTAGATCGTGGAAGCCACAGGTTGGCCTCCCCTCGGCTATAAATGGGAAGTGGGGGCGGAGGCCCCATAATCCATCCCTTTGTTTGTTCCTCTCGCTCCTTCTTCTTCCTCGTTCCACTACTTGCTGGCGTGGTCATGGCGCCGATACGGAGGTTCTCGGCCACGAAGAAGGGCAAGACTCCCCTCAACGAGCCCGAGCTACTCCCGCCGAAGAAGAGGCGGTCCCATCATCGCGAGATAGTCGTGAGGCCGGTAGTGTCGCGGCCGTGGTACGAGCGGCCACCTCCTGGGTATCCGTTGCCCTTGTACGTGCAAGCCGAGGGCTCCGGAGGGAGGGGCGCCGAGCGCTGTCGCCCGCGCCAAGGCCATGGCCGCCGCGCCACGGAGGCGCACGCCTTCGCCCCAGGGGTCCATGTCGTGGACTCCTCACGCGAGTTCGTGATGTGGGCGGCGATGCCTCCAAGAACTTGGATTCGCTTCATGCCATTCTTCACCACCGAGATGCCGCCGAGGGGCCCTCTCGAGCTTTGACTACAGCACGCCGACTGCGACGCCCCGGTGACTGGAGCAGAGGTTGAAGCCGTCTCCTCCGAGAGGATCTTCATGACTCGAGGCTGGGGCGAGGTCGCTCGAGTCCGCGGGTAAGGCGCCCTCGTCATCCACTTCGAGTACGACGGCGCCTCCGCATTGTTCTTCAAGGTCTTCGACGAGGAAGGCCACCGCTTGGAGTGCTGCCCTGAAGGGGGTCGCCAGGATGGCACAGCAGCCAACGCCGAGCCTGCCGCTGGCCTTGCCCGCAGCTCCTCCAGCGACAACGGCGACTCCTGGTGGTCCAGTGACTCTCCTGAGCCCATTGAGACTCCGGAGACAAGCGAAGATAGCTACATGCCCCCGAGCTCTCGCCGCGCTCGAGCAAGGCCGCAGCGTCCGGCCACCGTCGTCGCTGATCTGGATGGGGTTGGTGCTGGCCTCTCGTGGCCCACTGTTGATGATGGCATCGGCGACGTCCGGCGCGTGTAGATAGAGCCCCTAGGAATTCCTTTCCTTTTGTTCCCTGCGAGGAATTAAAACGGACCCCGTGGGGGCATGTAAAGCGTATGTAAAGTCTTTCGTCGATATTATCCTTATTGTGAAAATTGCGAACGCGTGTCCTGCTAAAGCTCGGTCTCCCCTTTCCAACCCTGCAGCAGCTTGGTGCTCTACGCCGACAAGTCCCGGTCCCCAGGCAGGACGCAGTCGTCGACTGGTATGCCAGGTCGTGATGCCGTGGTCAAGGCCAGGAGGTGAGCGGCCCAAGGTCCAGTAAGAGCTCCTGAGGCACGATGCTCAAGAGGTCCCCTTTAGTGTGCAAGCAACTACCTAAGGATGGGAAAGCAAGGCGACGTTGCCATAGCAGGGCAGCGAAAGGCGAGGATCTTATGCCGTAGCGCTGGGTCGGTCTAGGTACAAGACTTATCTTGGCATTCCGGAGCTAGTTCCTCGTGTTGCGCCAGACTTGGGCGTCGGCCACTACTGGGTAGCTAGGTTAGGCCCGTGCGAGCCTCCCCCTCTTCTCCATGCTCTTCCTGGTGCTCTACGTCCTCAGGTCCCAGCCCTCGAGCGAGCTCAGCCGCCGCTGGTATGCCAGGTCGCGATGCCGTGGTCAAGGCCAGGGGGTGAGGGCTAGAGAGCCAGTAAGAGCTCCTGAGTCATGATGCTCAGGAGCCCCCCTTTTAACGCGCAAGCAAATCGCATGGGAGAAGAGAGAGAGAGTCCGCGGTACCGCCCACTGTAGTCCTCGGGAAGTCCCTGCAGGTTAGTGCAAGGAAGGGCACAAATCGCCGTGCTAATTGCTGGTCCGCCGCTGGTACGTGAGAGGGGAATCCCTACTGCAGAGAGCCCCCGGGGCGTGTACAGCCCCACCCTGACACGCGGCTTGCACGGCAGGGCTAGACGAGGTGTGTCTGGCCACTCGTGAGCCAGTGCGGGACTCACGAGGCCCTACCTCAAGGCGGGTTGTGACTGGTCTTGGTTCTTGATGCTGTGGCGTTCCTGCGAGATGGTTAGACAACCTGCGCCGAATGAATTTCCTGAGGTTATCGCACGAGAAGGCCAAGCACCAACGACCCCAGGAGGTGACATGATCGGGGCCGGCCCGCCAGACAGAGCTCAGCCATTGGATTTATTGACGCTGCAGGGACAGGCCCGAGCACAGACACCGTGCCTAGCCTTCTTATGCGAAGGATCCTGAAGAAAGATGATCGGCGCGCGGCTCCCATGGTGGGTGACGATCAACCAGGTGATAACCATAGATAGATTATGCATGAGGAGCAAACTAGCTTAGGTAAATGCGAGAACGATACATGCCACTGGGTCGGACCCGAGCGACTTTGGGATGATGCAGCCCGAGGGGCGTCCCCAGCGAGGAGAACTAAAGATGCAAGCGGATACATGCCGCAGGGACTGACCCACGCGGCCTGGGAATGATGCAGCCCAGGGGCGCTCCCAGCTAAATGAACTTGGAAAGATGTCACCTGGTTTGGTTGTCGAAGGAGTGTTGGGGTAGCTGAAGACACGTAGCGAGGAAGTCGCTCCTCATGAGCCGTCGAGACCCAGAACCTCGGGAGGCTCGGGTGGCCTCCTGAGGACCGCCTCCATCTCCGCCAGGACTGCGTGATGCCTGGCCTCCTGACCTTCCAGGATGCTCCGCAGGTTGCGCTGGAAGGTGGCTGCTACGCTTGGCAAGCCGAATGGCATGCGAACATAGCTGTGAGGTGGACCCTCACACCGGCCAGCACGCGAAGGCCAGAAGCGCTCCTGAGATGCGGCCCTGTTGAGCCCTGGGATGTTGATGTAGATGCGCAGCTCACCACCCTCGCCTGGGTGGGGAGTAGCGCCAGGTGGGCGACAGTCGCCGCGTATTGCCCTTGCTTCCTGAAGCTCCTGAATGGCCTTGACGATGAACTCCTGAGCGCCGGGCTTTCCTTGCCCGGTGCCCTCCTGAGGGGAACGTGCCACGAAGCACGCCTCCACGTGGTGCCCCAGCGCCTCCCTCATGACGTTGGCCAGGTCCGAGGCCCTCCAGAAGAGAGCCCCCGAGCCCTGCCCGAGGACGGCGCCGGGTGCGCCTCCCTATGTGAGGGAGGGAGGCGCCCCAGCGCGGGCGCAGATCCTGAGGTGGTGCCACTAGAGGTGCCGCTCCCTTGAGGTCCAGTGTGGAGTCTTCTTCTTGGGCTTGGCCTCAGGAGGGTATTGCGCACCCACACTGTATGGGTCTTTGATTGACGCAGCTTGGAAGGCGCCCTCGAGGGAGCACACCGGGTCTCTTTCTTTGCAGGGGACTGTGATGATTCCACCACTTCCCGACATCTTGAGGACGTTGTAGCCATGGTGGGTGACTGCCATGAATTTGGCTAGCGCTGGGTACCCGAGGATGGCATTGTACGGTAGGCGGATGTGGGCAACATCGAAGTCGACGAGCTCGGTGTGGTAGTTGTCGCGCTGGCCGAAGGTGATAGGGAGACGAACTTTCCCTATCGGGGTGGTGGAGCTGTCAGTTACTCCTGAGAAAGGCCTGGTGGGCTGGAGCTGATCATATGGCACTTGAAGGCTGTCGAATCTCTCGACGGACAGGACACTGAGCCCTGTGCCACCGTCGATGAGGGTCTTGGTGACTTGAACATTGCTGATGACGGGTGAACAGAGCATCAGGAGAACGCCAGCGGTTGCCGCGCACTTGAGCTGGTCCGCCGAGCTAAAGGTGATGGCGTACTTGGACCATCTGAGCTGGCGCGTGGCCTCGAGCTTGGGGAGGGCTGCATTCACTTCACGAGAGAATTGCTTGAAGATGCGCTGGGATGCTGGGGCCTGAGCGCCACCCAATATGCAGGCGATGGCGCGCGCCTCCTGGAAGCCCCCAGCCCCTTCGTCCTGTTGGTGGTCGTCGTTCCTCCTTGGTGGCGGCGGCAGCGGAGGGAGACCAAGGATGCTCTGAGGACGGTCCTCGCGTGGCTGGTCACGCCAGGGGCCCTCACGAGGCTGGTCCTGCCAGCGGTCCTCGCGAGGTTGGTCGTGCCACTCCTGGTGGGGCCCATGGTCGTCCCAACGTCCTCCACCTCATCCACCTCCTCGGCCGTAGCCCCGGTCATTGCGCTCGAGGTGTCGACCGAAGCGTCCATCTCGAATGGCCCTGAGCTCTTGACAATTATTGGTGTTGTGGGTGCGCATGTTGTGGAAGGCGCAGAACGTACGGTTGCCCTTGGACGACTCGGGAAGATCTCGGCCACGCTTGGTGTCCGGTTCTGCCGCGAGTACGGCCACCCCTTTGTGCTTCACGTCCTTGACCTTGACCTTCTTCTCCTCTAGATCTGCAGCGGGGAGCTCGAGGAGGGAGAGACGCCCCTCTTCAGCTCTTGCACACTTGGTTGCTATGTTGAACAGCTCCAAAGTCGTGCACGGCTCCTCATGGATGGAGAGATCCTCCTTCATCTTGATGTCGCGGACGCCGTCGGAAAATGCTGAGATGATGGCCTCGTCGATCACCTTGGGGATCTTCATGCGCACGCCGTTGAAGCGCTGGATGTACTTTGGAAGGTCTCTCCTGGCTATTGCTTGATGCGGCGCAGGTCACCCGCGGCCGGGGGATGGTCGCGAGTGCCCTGGAAGTTGGCGACGAAGCGTCACGCATCTCATCCCAGGAGGAGATCGAGCCTGGGGGCAGGTTCAGGAGCTAGGAGCGAGCGCCGTCCTTGAGAGCCATGGGAAACCAGTTCGCCATGACCTTTTCATCGCCGTTGGCTGCCTCGATGCTCAGCTCGTAGAGTTGCATGAACTCCGCAGGGTCGGGAGTGCCGTCATAGCGATAAGGCAGATCTGGCTTGAACTTGCCTGGCCAGACGATGCTACGCAGCTCGGGAGTGAGGCACGACAGCCTGCCGTGGCCACTGGGGCCCGTCGCGGAGCCGGTGCTTGATCTTGGTGTCCTTGCGCCGCCACGACAAGTGGCGCATGGCCCTGCCGCAGCAAGCGATCCTGACGTGGTGGTGCTGGGAGCGGTGGAGCGTTGTCTTGCGGACGGGGAACCTCTTGGAAGCTCCTTTCTTCGTGCGCGGGCGCAGGCGCAGTGGATCACGCCGCGGGACCGCACACCTTGGAGCGAGGACGCCGTCTTGACGCGGAGGAGGCGGAGGCGCTCCATGAGCCGCACGCCTCGGTGAGAGGGTGCCATCTTGTTGCGGAGGAGGCGGAGGTGCTCCGTGAGCCACACCGCCCGCAGCCGGGGGTGGGCGAGGTAGCGAGAGGGATGGTGCAAGAGAGCCTCCCGCGGCGCTGACGAGCTCAGCGATGCGGTCCAACCAGTCCTCGTAGAGGTCCTCGACCGGACGGTAGCGTAGGAGCTCGCGTGCCATGAGCAGCGCGGCTTGCGCGTCCGTGGGGAGCGGCAAGCGTGAGACGATGCGCCGGCCGGAGTCAGCAACGGGGTGGCGGTGCGGCTGTCATGGCGCACGGAGGGGTGCAGCGAAGAGGCCTGCTGCTCGTTTGCCGTCGGGCCGGTGACGGCATTGGTGGCGGGTGACGGAGAACGACGGGAAGGCCCGCCGATAGGGGCTGTCTGAGCGACGCGGGTGGCGAGGACGGCCCGCCGCTCAGCACAGGCCCGGCGAGCGTTGGCCATGAGCTTGGTGGAGTGGTGAAACACGGATCAACGAAGAGAAAAGCTTAAGCGCACCCCTACCTGATGCACCAAATGTCGGATTTCGGGTTCCGGCAAAACCCTTGAGGTTCGAACACTGGGGTGCGCACAAATATCTCTCCCCCTCTCTAGCTCGCACACTCCACGATCTCACGTCCTAGCTCGGCGAACCCAAAGAACACGAGACACAAGATTTATACTAGTTCGGGCCACCGTTGTGGTGTAATACCCTACTCCAGTGTGGTGTGGTGGATTGCCGCTTGGGCTGAGGATGAACCGTTATAAGGGAAGAACAGCCTCCTGAGGAGAGGTGTTCTTGTGCTTGGTGAACTTGTGTGGTTGGGGATGATCTGGATGAGCTCTCCCCTTCTATGGTGGTGGCTAGTCCTATTTATAGAGGCCCTGGTTCTCTTCCCAAATATTGAGCGGGAAGGGATCCCACAACGGCCAAATTCGGAGGGAGACAACTAGTACAAGTTATCCTGACAAAAGTAGTCTTCTCCTGCCAAAGGCTCTGGTGGTGACGCCGTCTTGGGCTCCACGGTGACCTCCGTCCTGCTGTCCGGCTGGTCTTGGTCTTGTTGCACCAATATGGAAACCTTTGCCTGATGCCTCGAGACTCCTCGCCCGCGCTTGCCTCTTTGGCACTAAGGGAGTCCTGGATTAGGGGGTGTCCGGATGGTTAATCTTAATTCCTATGATGTACTCCTCAATATAATCACAGACACTAGACCAACAGGGGAGGCGATTTCGGGGGTTAATCTTAATGCCTATGATCTACTCCACAATATAATCTCATACACTAGACCAACAGGGGAGGAGCTTATGTGGGTTAAATCTTAATGCCTATGATGTACTCCTCAATAAAATCAAAGACACTAGACCAACAGGGGAGAAGCTTTAGCAGGTTAAATCTTAAATGCTTGTGATGTACTCCTCAATATTTTTGCGGATACCAAACCAATAGGGGAGGAAGGGTTTGAACCTCAATATGCCTATGATGCAAGGCCAAAGATAATCCTCCTTCTCAATGAAGAAAAAGTAAGTGAGTAAAGTGTTTGACTACTGAATGCATAGCA
The DNA here is from genome assembly GCF_003073215.2 of Triticum urartu. Taxonomy (NCBI): domain Eukaryota; kingdom Viridiplantae; phylum Streptophyta; class Magnoliopsida; order Poales; family Poaceae; genus Triticum; species Triticum urartu. The sequence goes on along the minus strand of NC_053027.1, from coordinate 419,806,058 downwards.
TTTTAGATAATGACATTGTGGGGCACCATGTGTTGTGCATGACCTCCAACATTTGAGTTCAACATTTATATATAACAGCTCTATTTTGCCAATCCCCAGAAAAAAAACACTTTTGTCAAGAAGAAACATCCTTGAAAGAAATGTGTAAACAATGGACTTTCTTGTTCAAAGTACAACATTTTATTATTTTTTAGAATCTAAAAAGCTCATGTGCACCTTTTCTCAATTAGAATAAAAGATTTATGTATTAAAACTTTTGGGTTGGGTTTTTTGCATAACACTAGAGCCGAGGCTGACCTGCCATAGGACTTATAGGCTCGGCGAGCCTATCCATGCCCAAGTTTAATGGCAAGATGTTACAAGACTAGGCAATCCTGTAAGATCAAAATCTAGAATAAAGTATCCGATGGAAAATAATTACAATGAAAACTCGATGGAAAACACATTTTAAAGTCTTCACAGAGACTCATAAAATATGTATGTCGCGGAGGTGAGTTCTGTGAACATATGAAAAATGTATGTCACAAAGATGAGTTCTATGAACATATGAAACCACATTTAAAAGTCTATACAAAAACCCACATTTAAAAGACATGACAACTTCATTGTGGTGGAATCTCTCAACGTGAATTCTGGTCATTCCATGGTAGCTGGCCCCATACTTGATGAGTATCGTAGTCTTAAGGAAGATTTCGGGGAGGCTTTATTTGAGCATTGTAATAGAGAATCTAATATGATAGCGCATGTGCTAGCTCAGCAGGGGCGTGTTGATTCCCCGACTCTGTGGTTGGACACACACCCTAGTTTTATTGCTAGTTTACTAGCAGACGATGTAAGTGTTATTTGAATTAATAGAGCTAGCCATGAAGGTCTTTCCGTAAAAATAAACATATGAAATTGAATGTCTAAACCCACATTTATTTGGTTAAAAAGGTAAATTATGCATGGAGGTATACTGTTTATCAACTGTTTATCACTGTTATTCATTTCTTAATTTATACCCCTTTTGTCCCATAATATAAGATCTTAGAAGCTATGTTAACTTGTAAAATGATCTTACATTATGGGACGGAGGGAGTACATTTCATACCTCTAAAAAGAATTTGATTTTAACTTAAACTTTTATATATCTTTTGAACATCACGTCCATAACATACTAATACTATGTCAGCTTTACAATTTTCGAAATCTCCCAAACACAGTTTTTGATGTATTTTTACAGTAACACACTGGATATTTTCTCGAAATCTGGCCCGACAACCCCCACGGTCATAAGTTAGGCCTATGTTCGGTCAGGAATATCCTATCTGGTGCCTGCAGGGCGGGATACTTTAATATCCGCTCAATGATATTTCCTAAAGGGCCAGCCCACATTAGAAAAAAGAGCACATGGTGTGGGCTATCCTGGTTTGGAACATTCTAGAAGGTTTATGTGCTCAGGTTTTCTTTCATTTCCTATCTTTCTATCTCCCAGTTTACTGCTTTACTTTTCTAGTTTCCCCTTTTCATCCTTTTTATTAAATTTATGGACTTTTAAAAAACGAACACTTGCTTAAAGTAGTGAACACTTTTTAAAATCGTAAATAATTATTAAACCTGTCAGTGTTTTTCAAATTTGGGAACATTCTTAAAAATTGATGACCATTTTTCCTAATTGGCGAACATTTTTTTAGTTCATGAATATTTTAAAAAATATTAAACATTTTCTGAAATTTCTAAATTACTTAAATTCACACAATTTCTTAAAATTGCAAACACTTATAAAATTCATAATTTTTTACATTGGTGAACTTTTTACTCAAATTCACGAACATTTTTAAAATGTATTTTTTTCAAGTCTGTAAATTTTATCTTTCAAAAGAACAAGAGCTGATTTTACTTTTAAACAGTAGCTACTAGGCTTTTTAGAAGCTAGCGCCATAGGAAAAAGGAACAAAGCGAGACAAGCTAGCGACGACCCACCACCACATGAGCGTTATCGCTTGGTTAAGAACTAACCACAGCGCCACATATGAACACCTTTTCAACAAAATTGAACAATTTTCTTGCAAAGTGTAAATAAAAATCAAAAGGCAAGTAGGGTTTGAAAGTCTGAACATTTTAAGAAAGATGTGAATGAATTCCGCAATTTTAAAGTTTTCTAAAATGCGATTTTCTGAAAATGTGAACATATTACTTAACAACACGAACAAATAGTGAAATTTTGAACTTCATCCAGAAAGGGCGAACAATTTTTGTAGGAAGTGATCATTTTTTGTAACTATGATTTTTTTTGGAAATTGACAACAAATTTGGAAACCTCTGACCATTTTTTGATATACTCAAACATTTTTTGAGTTTGCGAACAAGATTGTAAAAATAGGAATAATTTTCAAATTCGTAAAAAAAAATCAAAAAACGACATTTTTTCAATTCTCAAACATTTTTTTTCATGAACAAAAAAGAAAAAACAGGGCCAATTTTTATACTTCCCATCAATTTCGGAAGACATTAAGAACGTTTTAAAATCCTGAACTTGTTTTGAAGTTGTGAACAAATTTGGAAAAGCAGTAACATATTATAAAATTGGGAAAATATTATTTAACAATGCGAACAAATAGTGAAATTTCGAACTTCATCCAAAAAGGGCGAACAAGTTTTCTATAAACTGATCATTTATAGAAACTGTGATTTTTCTGGAAATTCTGATTTTTTTAAAACAATGAACAATTAAGAAAATTCTGAACATTTTTCGAAACCTCTGAACATTTTTTGTAATACGCCAACATTTTATGAGTTTGTGAACAAAAGTTGAAAAACAGGAATAGTTTCTAAAGTTTTATGAGTTTATGAGTTTGTAATACGCGAACATTTTATGAGTTTGTAATACGCGATCGTTTTTTCAATTCTTTAACATTTTTTCCATTTGTGAATAAAATTGGAAAAAGAGGAACGATTTTTATACTTCTAAAAATTTTTGAAGACATGAAGATTGTTTTTAAATCCTGAACATTTTCTGAAGTTGTGAACAAATTTTGAAAAGCAGTAACATTTTTTAAACTTCTGAACAAATATTTGAATCCAGGAACATTTCTTAAAATTTGATCACTTTCTGAAACATGGAACTTTTTCTCAGTTTATGAACAAATTTTGACGAATGGAACTTTTTAAATTTCGAGTTCAAACTTTGTCTTAAAAGAAAATAAATTTGAAAAACAATTGGAAAACATATCAAAAAGGAAAAGAAAACTTGATAAAGAAAAAGAAAGAAAGAAAGAAACAGGAAAAAAAGAAAAAACCACTAGAAATCCGGTTCAGGAACTTTCTAGTAGGCTCCCAAAACCAGAATTCTTTAGTACGTTAACGTGACTGAAATAGGCCGGCCCATAATGTTCGTTTGCACTCGTCCCTGTGCGTTTCAGGGACAGTTTGCCGCAGCGAGCATCATATAGGATATTCCCACCTATACGAGGCTCGCTGCGTCAAACGGTCGCCCCTTCGCACAGGGTGCGCCGTGTCTGGGCCGGCCCATTTGTGACGCAGCGAGTGAACTGAGAGCACGCGTCTGCAGCGATCGACACTGTAGCGGACCGCGCTGTAACAACCGGCCTTCTCTAAACAAAAGGCTAGCACTGGAGTGGACCGGCCTGCAGAGATCTGTACTGCAGCTAACCAGCTTGGACAGTTGTGAACTGACACTGCAGCGAGCATTTTCATAAAAATAGTTTTAAAAAATGTGAACAAAATTTGTATTTTCAGAAAACAATCAAAAAGCATAAAGAAAATAAACAATTTTATAAATTCTGCACATTTTTTAAATTTGCGAACAATTTTTGAAAATTCCAATTTTTTTTTGAAAAAACAAGAACAAATTTTGAAAACAAACAACATTTTTATTAAAAAAAGAGTAAATTTCGTAAAATATCAAAAAAATCCATAACATTTTTTAAATAAGTGAACAAATTTCAAAGTTTTTGAACTTTTTTGAAAATTATGAACAAATTTTGGAAACATGGAATTTTTTCGAAATTTGAGAACAAATTTTGTAATTGCGAACATTTTTTTGATTATAAGAACAAAGTTTGTAATCGCGAAATAATTTTTCAAATTCCGAACAAAATTTCAGAAAAACGAACATTTCTAGAAATTTTTATTTATTTGTAATTGTTTGGGAAAGAAACAAAAAAGAGAGGTGAAATAAACAAAGAAAGAAAAAAGAACATTGTTATGATAAATCAAAACATTTTTTGAAATTTAAGAACATTTTTCCAAAACACAAAAAAGGGAAAATGAACATGAAAAAAGAGAGAAAAGAATAAACAAATAGAAAAAAGAAAGAAAAAACGGAAAAAGAAAATAAAAAACCAGTTCATGAACCTACTAGAAGGTTCCCAAAACCGGGAAAAACCGGCTGGAACCTTCCAATAGGTTTCCAAAACCGGGATCAGTGGAACGCTTCTAATGGGCCGGCCCAAGCCGATCGATCGCTGGATATCCCTGTGCGAAACCCCGACAGTTCGACGCAGTGAGCGTCAGCTAGGGAATTCCCTGAATAGAGGTGTTTATTATTCAGTGCATGGGTCGCTGGATAGCGCCAACGTGAGTGGCATTTCTATCGGGCGCCTTCGTTTCTTCGATTCCGGCCAACCAGCGCACACCCTGCTTCGGCCTGGGCTTGGCCCATTTTTCGTGAGTGGCATACATGGGATTCCACCCCTAATCATGATAATCAGCTAGGTTTCTCGTGAGGCTTTCTGGTGCCACCGTCATTGTCGTCATCTAAGTAATTTAGGTCCCTTTGCCTCCGGCTGTCATTTTGATGCTGAGAGGTGGGGCACCTTGAATCTTCAATACCTTTATGTTCTTTATCAATGTCTAGTGGTTGTCATAGTTTTGTGAGCATAAATTTTCTCTCGTTCTTTTGGTGGTGCCATGAGATTAGAATGTTTTCTGTCCTCACGGACCCGATTATTCGGATCTGATTAGTTTATATTAATGTGTTAAGCTTTTTTTTTGTTGGTTTGATTCTTTGTGGAGGTGAAATCTTTCATTAACACCATGGTGAAGATATAGTGAACGACGACTTGCACTTCTAGGAAATCATCCCCGGCCTAAGTACGTTAATCAATCAAGGCTTCCCATCTTATTGGATGGGCGACTCAAGATGCTTTCAAAAACCATTATTGGTAATGTTCTTGCGGGTGAAAGAGTGACAATATCGTTGCTCCAGTCCAATTGTAGCCTCTTGACTGAAGTCTTTGAAGTATTTGTTCGAGAAGAGATTGATACCGCAAAGATGGTGTTTTCAAAAAAGTTCATTGTAATTCTTAATCATAGAAATTACTTTGTATGTTCCTGGATCTTAGGTCTCAATCAGTTTATCTATAATTGTTATGAGTCTGAACGAAGTTACATGTGTTCCTAAAAAAGCCATGGTAACCAGCTGGATCACCTCACAGCTCGTGCTACCTACTCCTTGTTTTTCCTCTATTTGGCATCAACTTGCAACCCTGTAAAGATCGCTCTAGTTTTTCTTTTTCTTTCAGTTTTTATTCTTTTTTTCTTTCAGCTTTTTTGGCTGGTTTTTACTCATGAAATTTTTCTTGAAAATCCTTGATTTTATTTCAAATTCATGATTTTTTTTCCAAAATTGATAAAAGTTTTAAAATATCCACGAACTATCTAAAGATTGAACAACTTTTTAAAAAAATTGAACTTTTTTTCAAAAGCAATGGACCTTTTTCCAAATTCGTGAAATTATTTTTTCCAAAACCGATGAACTTTTTAAAAAAGATCATGGAGTTTTTTTTAATTTGGTGAACTTTTTTTTAAATCCGTGATTTTTTTCAAACTCGTGATCCTTTTTGTTGTTTTGAACTTTTTCTTAAATTAGTGAAATAAATTCATTTTCTTGAACTTCTTCTAAATGCATGACATTTTTTGCATTGGCCAACTTTTTTATTCATATTCGTGAACTTTCAAATTTTGTTCACATTTTTCAGTAATGCTTTCAAATAATTCAAAAATCTAAAGAAGGTACTGTATAATGAATAGCACGTCTACAGTGGTTATTAAAACAATTCGCGCCGATTCCACAAAAAAAAAATCGCGCTGCAATGAGTCGCTATAATACAATTCTCTGCGCAAGTGTTCGTTGGCCGGCACACCAGGCGTTGTTGTAGGCGCCAGCTACCTTTGCGGCGCCTTTAGCGCCGAATAGGTGCTCACAACGTGAGAGGCAATCCATTCTACAGCTTTTAGTGTCTGTTATCAGCAGATTCTAAAAAAAGTTCCTTGACTGTTTTTTTCTTTTCTTATTACTGTTCTTTATTTTGGTTTTCTTCTTATTTCTTTTTCTTCTGAAGTCAAGGAGTAGTTGGGTGCCCTAAGAGCATCTACAGTCGGCACTCATACCGGCCTCAAACGCCCCAGCGGGCGGACTCGTCACTGACCAGTCAAAAAAACGTCTCACCGAGCGTCTCAAAACCGGCTCAAACGCCCGGGCTGACCGGCACCCTCATATCCAACTCAAATGTAGCGTGGATATGGGGATACCCGGGCGTGTCAGCCACGTCCTCCCGGCCCAGCTCTGGCCCACCATTACCCCACAAAAACTCTATCGGGATCGAACCCTTACCTCCCTTCACTCCGCTCTGCTTCGCTCCTCCTTTCTCTAATCCGTCAACTTCCAATCTTCGGCGGCCATGTCCAGCACGGACAGCCACTCCGATGGCTCCGGCGATGACGATTAGGACGCTTTTCCTCCGCAATGCTATCGGCAGCGAGGACGAGTTGGCCCTCCGAATCGTGCTACAGCGCTGGGTGCACACGGGCAACAACTCCGGTTCCGGCGCGACGTTGCCTGTCCATCGGTCTCCTCCCCCTCTGGCCGCTGCTTCGCAAGGGCAGCGTTGGGTTTTAGTCCCCTCTCTGCCGCCACCATGGATGCACACTCTAGAGTTGGAGGCGTGCGCCGCCCGCCGCGAGAGGTGGGGGGCAAGGGAGAGGGCGGCCGACCACTTACATCGGCGGAGACCGCCACCCGGCGGCTCCAAATGATAAACACCAAGGCCCTCTAGCTCGGCATTAAGCCGTCCGAGCGGGGGGCGGCGGAGGCGGCGAGGGTGGCGAAGCTCAAGCCCAAGCAGGACTGCATTGTGTGATGCTTGAAGGGCTACATCATCATCTCCTCTTTCTTCGACGACGATAGCTCCGACTCCGGCGTCTCTGATGATGACCCACCTCCTACCGTGGACGCCTACAGTAGTGCCGGTGCCCGGAAGGGAAAAGGGCCGGCAAGGAAGTGGTGAAGCTCTTCCCTCTCTCAATTTAGCTCGCATTAGTACTCTAGTCAGAATTTGTCGGACGGTAGAATTGTGGTGAACTTTTGGTGATGTATATGTGAATCATGTCTGTTTGATATCAGTTTATATGTCACTTCCCTTTCGAATTTGTCAGTTTGATGATCTACGTAGTACAAGTTTACTTGCATGATTTAGTATGGATATAGGGTGCCGAATATGAGATATGCGGCATGTGCACGCACCAATTTGAGGATTGCCTGGTGACTGTCTATGGACATGTATAGGGTGCCGTATTTCGCAATTCCGGGTGCAGATGCTCTAAGGCCAACTCCAACACACGACCCCAAATGGCCCGGCCGCGTTCATTTGGGGCTAAATGGACAGAAATCTCAAACAAATGGGCAGGAGCAAATGGACAAACATCCGTTTTTTGTCCGCTTTCGACTCATTCCCGACCCGAATTTGGGTCGCGTTTGCGTTGAAACGGACAGGGCGCGGACGGGCGGGACGCGCGCCCTTGTCCTCCCCTGGTCCGCCCGTCAGGGACACAATCCCCCTTTTCTCTTCCCTGCAACTCTCCCTCCCCCCCCACTATAGCCGCCACCACCATTTTTCCTACTACCTCCTCGCTTTCAAGCCCGGCCGCCCAAACCACGACCACCCCTTGACATAGCCGCCCCACTCCTGCATTTTGGAGGAGTTTTTGCCGGCGGTTGTTGCCATTTATCGCCGCATCCGGTACCAGGGAAGCTACGGCCGCTGGTGACGCACATCAACTCTAACACCTTTCGGCAAGCGCTGCATTGCCGTTGGCCACCAAAGCCAACCTTGCCTGCTGCCTGCGAGGGCAGCCTGAGGCGCTCTTCCCAACCGCGTCACCACCATGACCACAAGGTGTTCGACATGTTGCTCACAAGGTACCATGGATAATGGGGATGAGTATTTTATCCACAACTTCATTTATTCATCGAATGATTCGTCCTCGGATGACGATGAGCTTGTGGTGGCTGCATTGATCATCAATGACCACATTGCTAGGTAGAGACCTTGTTACATGATCAATCACGGGTCATGCTCCGGCCTTGAACCGTAATAGGGAGAGAGACCACCCCCTGCTCTATACCGATTAGTTTGAGAATGGCGCACTCTTCAATCCACATCAATTCCGCCGCCGCTTCCGTATGATGAGACATGTGTTCAATCCTATTCGGGAGGGAGTGGTAGCATATGACCCATACTTTGAGTGCAAAGAGGATGCCCTTGGCAAGCTTGGCTTCTCCTCTTACCAGAAATGCACTGCGGTTATTCGCATGCTTGTGTATGGAATTCCGAGCGATCTTGTGGATGAGTATGTACACATGAGTGAGTCCACATGCCTCCTATCAATGTACAATTTTCTACAAGGCTTTGGTGGTAGTGTTTGGCCCTGAGTATGTGAGAGATCCAATTGCCGCTGATACAAAGAGGTCATTGGCGATCAATGCCGATAGGGGCTTTCCGAGCATGCTTGGTAATATAGATTGTATGCACTAGAAGTGAAAGACTCGTCCATTTGCTTGGCAGGGGCATGTGAAAGGTGCCACTGTCATACTAGAAGCGGTGGCTTCACATGATCTGTGGATATGGCATTTTTTCCTTCAGCATGGTTGGTTCTCACAATGATATCAACGTGCTTCAGCGCTCTCCAGTGTTTGCAAGGTGTCGTGGTTTTGTCATGGTAGATGTCCTCATGAAAGGACTTAGTCGTGAGGTCATTGGCGTGAGGTAGTAGCTTGAACGGGGTTGATCGGAATCGAGAGACAAGGGTTTACCCAGGTTCGGCCCCTCACGGTGGAGGTAAAAGCCTACTCCTGCTTGATTTCTTTTGATGATGATGATCTCGATTACAAGGGTGCGACTTGGCTAACCTAGTACTCGAGAGCTTGTAACTTAGTCCTTCTGCCTTAGGGGCTCCCCTTTATATATAGGTGGAGGTCCGGGGTTATCAACAGAATCCGGGTCATACTGCGATCTGTAACCTATTTTTTCTTATCTGTCTTGTTTCCTAAGAAACTTCCTCTGACGTCGTAACTGACACTGGCGTCTTGTAGTTCTGGGTCATGAGTCAGCCCATGGGGCGACCTATGTCTTGGGCCTTGAGCTCGTAGTCTTTAGGCCATCATCACGCCATAACCTCTGTCAAGTTGCCAAAGGATGACCCGGCCCTAAACGGACATGTCATATCGTGGGATTTGCTACCTCTTGAGCATGCGTTGGTTTTTCCTTGAAGAGGAAAGGGTGATGCAGCAAAGTAGCGTAAGTATTTCCCTTGGTTTTTGAGAACCAAGGTATCAATCCAGTAGGAGATAACATGCAAGTCACCTAGTACCTGCACAAACAATCAAGAACCTCGCAACCAACGCGATAAAGGGGATGTCAATCCCTTCACTGTCACTTGCGAAAGTGAGATCTGATAAAGATAGTAAGATAAATATTTTTGGTATTTTTGTTGTATAGATTGCAAAATAGTAAACGAGATGCGACGTAAATAAAAGAGATGCCATATAATAAGAAAGAGACCCCGGGGCCATAGGTTTCACTAGTGGCTTCTCTCATGATAGCAAGTATTACGGTGGGTGAACAAATTACCACCGAGCAATTGATAGAAGAGCGCATAATTATGAGAATATCTAGGCAATGATTATGAACATAGGCATCACTTCCATGTTAAGTAGACCGAAACGATTCTGCATCTACTACTATTACTCCACACATCGACTGCTATCCAGCATGCATCTAGAGTATTAAGTTCATAAGAACAGAGCTTTGGGCAAGATGACATGATGTAGAGCGATAAACTCAAGCAATATGATATAAACCCCATCTTTTTATCCTCGATGGCAACAATACAATATGTGCCTTGCTGCCCCTGCTGTCACTGGGAAAGGACACCACAAGATTGAACCCAAAGCTAAGCACTGCTCCCATTGCAAGAAAGATCAATCTAGTAGGCCAAACTTAATAGATAATTCAAAGAGACTTGCAAAGATATCAAATCATGCATATAAGAATTCAGAGAAGAACCAAATATTGTTGATAGATAAACTTGATCATAAATCCACAATTCATCGGATCTCGGCAGACACGCCGCAAAAAGTATTACATCGAATAGATCTCCAAGAACATCGAGGAGAACTTTGTATTGAGAACCAAAGAGAGAGAAGAAGCCATCTAGCTAATAACTAGGGACCCGAAGGTCTGTGGTAAACTACTCACACATCATCGGAGAGGCTATGATGTTGATGTAGAAGCCCTCTGTGATCGAATCCTCCTCCGGCAGATCGCCGGAAAAGGCCCCAGATGGGATCTCACGGGTACAGAAGGTTGCGGCGGTGGAAAAGTGGTTTCGTGGCTCCCCCTGATGTTTTTAGGGTACAAGAGTATATATAGGCGAAAGAAGTAGGTTGGTGGAGCTCCGTGGGGCCCACGAGGGTAGGGGCGCGCCTACCCCCTGGGCGCGCCCTCCTGCCTCGTGGAAGCTTCGTGGAGTTCCAGACTTCAACTCCAAGTCTCCTGGTTTGCGTTTGTTCCAAGAAAGATCCTCGCGAAGGTTTCGTTCCGTTTGATATTCCTTTTCTATGAAACACTAAAATAGGCAAAAAAACAGAAACTGGCACTGGGCCTCCGGTTAATAGGTTAGTCAAAAAATAATATAAAAGTGCATATTAAATCCCATTAAACATCCAAAACAGATAATATAATAGCATGGAACAATAAAAAATTATAGATACGTTGGAGACGTATCAAACATCCCCAAGCTTAATTCCTGCTCGTCCTTGAGTAGGTAAATGATAAAAACAGAATTTTTGATGTGGAATGCTACCTAAATAATTTTCAATATAATTTCCTTTATTGTGGCATGAATGTTCAGATCCAAAAGATTCAAGACAAAAGTTTAATATTTACATAAAAATAATAATACTTCAAGCATGCTAACCAAGCAATTATGTCTTATCAAAATAACATGGCCAAAGAAAGCTCATCCCTACAAAATCATATAGTTTGGCCATGCTTCATCTCCATCACACAAAATGCTCCCATCATGCACAACCCCGATGACAAGCCAAGCAGTTGTTCCATACTTAGCTTTTTCAAACTTTTTCAACTTTTACGCAATATATGAGCGCGAGCCATGGACATAGCACTATGGGTGGAATAGAATGGTGGTTGTGGAGAAGACAAAAGGAGGAAGATAGTCTCACATCAACTAGGCATATCAATGGGCTATGGAGATTCCCATCGATAGATATCAATGTGAGTGAGTAGGGATTGCCATGCAACGGATGCACTAGAGCTATAAGTGTATGAAAGCTCAACAAAAGAAACTAAGTGGGTGTGCATCCAACTTGCTTGCTCACGAAGACCTAGGGCAATTTGAGGAAGCCCATCATTGGAATATACAAGCCAAGTTCTATAATGTAAAATTCCCACTAGTATATGAAAGTGACAACATAAGAGATTCTCTATCATGAAGATCATGGTGCTACTTTGAAGCACAAGTGTGGAAAAAGGATAGTAACATTGCCCCTTCTCTCTTTTTCTCTCATTTATTTTTTTGTTTGGGCCTTCTACTTTTTTATGGCCTCTTTTTTTCGTCCGGAGTCTCATCCCGACTTGTGAGGGAATCGTAGTCTCCATCATCCTTTCCTCACATGGGACAATGCTCTAATAACGAAGATCATCACACTTTTATTTACTTACAACTCAAGAATTACAACTCGATACTTAGAGCAAAATATGACTCTATGTGAATGCCTCCGGCGATGTACCGAGATGTGCAATGAATCAAGAGTGACATGTATAAAAAATTGTGAATGGTGGCCATGCCACAAATACGATGTCAACTACATGATCATGCAAAGCAATATGACTATGATGAAGCGTGTCATAATAAACGGAACGGTGAAAAGTTGCATGGCAATATATCTCGGAATGGCTATGGAAATGCCATAATAGGTAGGTATGGTGTATGTTTTGAGGAACGTAATGATGGGTTTATGGTACCGGCGAAAGTTGGGCGGCACAAGAGAGGCTAGCAATGGTGGAAGGGTGAGAGTGCGTATAATCCATGCACTCAACATTAGTCATAAAGAACTCACATACTTATTGCAAAAATCTACAAGTCATCAAAACCAAGCACTACGCGCATGCTCCTAGAGGGATAGATTGGTAGGAAAAGACCATCGCTCGTCCCCGACCGCCACTCATAAGGAAGGCACTCAAAGAACACCTCATGCTTCAAATTTGTCACACAACGGTTACCATATGTGCATGCTACGGGACTTGCCAACCTTGACGCAAGTATTTATCAATTTCACAATTACTCAACTAGCATGACTCTAATATCACCATCTTTATATCTCAAAACAATTATCAAGTATTAAATTATTCAATGCACTCTATATGAAAGTTTTTATTATACCCATCTTGAATGCCCATCATATTAGGACTAATTTTATAACCAAAGCAAATTGCCATGATGTTCTAAAAGACTCTCAAAATAATATAAGTGAAGCATGAGAGATCAATAATTTCTATAAAATAAAACCACCGCCATGCTTTAAAAAGATATAAGTGAAGCACTAGAGCAAAATTATCTAGCTCAAAAGATATAAGTGAAGCACATAGAGTATTCTAATAAATTCTGATTCATGTGTCTCTCTCTCAAAAGGTGTGTACAGCAAGGATGATTGTGGTAAACTAAAAAGAAAAGACTCAAATCATACAAGACGCTCCAAGCAAAACACATATCATGTGGTGAATAAAAATATAGCCTCAAGTAAAGTTACCGATAGACGAAGACGAAAGAGGGGATGCCTTCCGGGGCATTCCCAAGCTTAGGCTTTTCGTTGTCCTTGAATTTTACCTTGGGGTGCCTTGGCCATCCCCAATATTAGGCTCTTGCCACTCCTTCTTCCAAAATCCATCAAATCTTTACCCAAAAATTTGAAAACTTCACAACACAAAACTCAACAGAAAATCTCATGAGCTCCTTTAATATAAGAAAACAAACCACCACTTTAATGTACTGTAATTAACTCATTCTTTATTTATATTGGTGTTAAACCTACTGTATTCCAACTTCTCTATGGTTCATTCCCCCGATACTAGCCATAGTTTCATCAAAATAAGCAAACAACACACGAAAAACAGAATCTGTCAAAACAGAACAGTCTGTAGCAATCTTGAGGTTTCGAATACTTCTGTAACTCCAAAAATTCTGAAGAATTAGGACGACCTAAAGAATTTTTATATTGATCTAGTGCAGTTGGAATTGGATTTTTATCGCTCTCTGGTAAAAAATAAAAATTATTCTCGTGAGCGCATACTTTCTCTTTTTATCAGCAAGATCAAACAACAATCACCCAAGAAGATCCTAAAGGGTTTACTTGGCACAAACACTAATTAAAAAATAAAAAACACAATCATAACAGAGGCTAGATAAATAGTTTATTACTAAACAGGAAAAAAAGTGAAGAACAAAAATAAAATTGGGTTGCCTCCCCAACAAGCGCTATCGTTTAACGCCCCTAGCTAGGCATAAAAGCAAGAATATATCTAGGTATTGTCATCTTCAGTATGCAATTCTTCAATTGAACACTTATAACAGTTAGGAGGTTCTTTGTTTTTGCTAATTATCAAACTCCTAGGTAGGAAATCAAGAAATTCATTTGTAGCAAAAGGTTCCTTAATGATATTATAAAAGTTGGGGTGAACACTTATTGATTTGAGATCTTCATTTTTCTTACTAGAAGATGAACATAGATAAATTTGGCAACTTTGGTAGGTGGAGGATTTGAGGTATTTTTAATGGCAGAGAAAGCGGACCCCAAGTTGGTAATAATATCTTCGAGTTTATCAATTCTAGTGGAATCTTGATCTATCTTCTCATTGACTATTGGTTCCTTTTCCTTAAGATTTTTCAGACTAACTCCTACCTTAGATCCATATTGAGTAATTTGGTTGTGGATCTTTTTATCCAAATTTTCGATTAACTCTACAATGGAAATTTTATTTTCAATAATATCAAGCCTTTGCATCACATGTTCCAAAGTTAAAATAGTTCCATTGACCAAAAGAGGTGGTGGGCCTAACAAATCTATCATAGCATTATAAGAATCAAAAGTAAGGCTTCCCAAGAAATTCCCTCTAGTAATGGTCTCAAGAACATATCTATACCAAGGAGTGATGCCTATGTAAAAATTGCGAAGAAGAACGGAAGTAGATTGCTTTTTAGTAGATCTATTTTGAGCATTGCAAATTCTATACCAAGCATCTTTAAGTTTTCTCCCTCCCTTTGCTTAAAATTAAGAACTTCATTATAGAGAGTGTTAACAATGATAGGAGAACTAGCCATGAGGGCAAACAAACGATCTAACACACAAGCACACAAGAAGCGAACGAAAAGAGGCGAACGGAAAAGGGGCGAATAAAACGGCAAAGGTGACGTGGGGGAGAGGAAAACGAGAGGCAAATGGCAAATAATGTATTGCGAGGGAGAAGAGTTTGTGATGGGTACATGGTATGTCTTGACTTGAGCATAGATCTCCCCGGCAATGGCGCCAGAAATCCTTCTTGCTACCTCTTGAGCATGCGTTGGTTTTCCCTTGAAGAGGAAAGGGTGATGCAGCAAAGTAGCATAAGTATTTCCCTCGCTTTTTGAGAACCAAGGTATCAATCTAGTAGGAGATAACAAACAAGTCACCTAGTACCTGCACAAACAATGAAGAACCTCTCAACCAACGCGATAAAGGGGTTGTCAATCCCTTCATGGTCACTTGCGAAAGTGAGATCTAATAAAGATAGTAAGGTAAATATTTTTGGTATTTTTGTTGTATAGATTGCAAAATAGTAAACGAGATGCGATGTAAATAAAAGAGATGCAATATAATAAGAAAGAGACCCGGGGGCCATAGGTTTCACATGTGTCTTCTATCATGATAGCAAGTATTACGGTGGGTGAACAAATTACTGCCGAGCAATTGATAGAAGAGCGCATAGCTATGAGAATATCTAGGCAATGATTATGAACATAGGCATCACGTCCGTGTTAAGTAGATCAAAATGATTCTGCATCTACTACTATTACTCCACACATCGATCACTATCTAGCATGCATCTAGAGTATTAAGTTCATAAGAACAAAGTAATGCTTTAGGCAAGATGACATGATGTAGAGGGATAAACTCAAGCAACATGATATAAACCCCATATTTTTATCCTCGATGGCAACAATACAATACGTGCCTTGCTGCCCCTGCTGTCACTGGGAAAGGACACCACAAGATTGAACCCAAAGCTAAGCACTGCTCCCATTGCAAGAAAGATCAATCTAGTAGGCCAAACTAAACCGATAATTCGAAGAGACTTGCAAAGATATCAAATCATTCATATAAGAATTCAGAGAAGAACCAAATATTGTTCATAGATAAACTTTATCATAAATCCACAATTTATCGGATCTCGGCAAACACACCGCAAAAAGTATTACATCGAATAGATCTCCAAGAACATCGAGGAGAACTTTGTATTGAGAACCAAAGAGAGAGAAGAAGCCATCTAACTGAAGGAAATATGCCCTAGAGGCAATAATAAAGTTGTTATTTATATTTCCTTATATCATGATAAATGTTTATTATTCATGCTAGAAATGTATTAAACAGAAACTTAGTACATGTGTGAACACATAGACAAATAGAATGTCACTAGTATGCCTCTACTTGACTAGCTCGTTGAATCAATGATGGTTATGTTTCCTAATGATAGAAATGAGTTGTCATTTGATTGACAGGATCACATCATTAGAGAATGATGTGATTGACTTGACCCATCCGTTAGCTTAGCATGATGATTGTTTAGTTTGTTGCTATTGCTTTCTCCATAACTTATACATGTTCCTATGACTATGAGATCATGCAACTCCCGAATACCGGAGGAACACTTTGTGTGCTACCAAACGTCACAACGTAACTGGGTGATTATAAAGGTGCTCTACAGATGTCTCCGATGGTGTTTGTTGAGTTGGCATAGATCGAGATTAGGATTTGTCACTCCGATTGTCGGAGAGGTATCTCTGGGCCCTCTAGGTAATGCACATCAATATAAGCCTTGCAAGCAATGTGACTAATGAGTTAGTTGTGGGATCATGCATTACGGAATGAGTAAAGAGACTTGCCGGTAACGATATTGAACTAGGTATTGAGATACCGATGACCGAATCTCAGGCAAGTAACATACCGATGACAAAGGGAACAACGTATATCGTTATGCGGTTTGACCGATAAAGATCTTCATAGAATATGTGGGAGCCAATATGAACATCCAGGTTCTGCTATTGGTTATTGACCGGAGACGTGTCTCGGTTCTGTCTACATAGTTCTTGAACCCGTAGGGTCCGCACGCTTAACGTTCAGTGACGATCGGTATTATGAGTTTATGTGTTTTGATGAACCGAAGGTTGTTCGGAGTCCAGGATGTGATCACGGGCATGACAAGGAGTCTCAAAATGGTCAAGACATAAAGATCGATATATTATAAGCCTATGTTTGGACACCGAAAAGGTTCCGAGTGAGTTTGGGCATATACCGGAGTACCGGGGGGGGGGGGGTACCGAAACCCCCCGGGGAGTATATGTGCCCTAATGGGCTTTAGTGGAGAGAGAGGCAGCCAGGGCAGGGCGCGCGCCCCTCCCCCTGTGGTTTGAATTGGACTAGGAAGGGGGGCCGCGCCCCCCTTTCCTTCCTCCCTCTCTCCCCCTTCCTTCTCTCCTAGTCCAACTAGGGAGGGGGGAGTCCTACTCCCGGAGGGAGTAGGACTCCTCCAGGGCGCGCCATAAAGGGCCCGCCCTCCCCCCTCCTCCACTCCTTTATATACGGGGGAGGGGGAAACCCCATAGACACACAAGTTGTTCATTGATCTCTTAGCCATGTGCGGTGCCCCCTCCACCATAATCCACCTCGGTCATATCGTAGCGGTGCTTAGGTGAAGCCCTGTGTCGGTAGCATCATCATCACCGTCATCACGCCGTCGTGCTGATGAAGCTCTCCCTCGACACTCTGCTGGATCATGAGTTCATGGGATGTCACTGATACGTCTCTGTCATATCTATAATTTTTGATTGTTCCATGCCAATATTCTACAACTTTCATATACTTTTGGCAACTTTTTATACTATTTTTGGGACTAACATATTGATCCAATGCCCAGTGCCAGTTCTTGTCTGTTGCATGTTTTATGTTTCGCAGAATATCCATATCAAACAGAATCCAAACGGGATAAAAACGGACGGAGCTTATTTTTGGAATATTTGGAAAATCCCGGAAGAAAAATCCATGCGAGACGGTGCCCGAGGTGGCCACGAGGCAGGGGGCGCGCCTGCCCCCCTGGGCGCGCCCCTGACCCTTGTGGGCCACCCATAAGGCGGTTGATGCCCTTCTTCGGCCTCAAGAAAGCTAATTTTTAGGAAAAAATCATGGCGAAGGTTTCAATCCAATCGGAGTTACGGATCTCCATATATACCCGAAACGGTGAAAGGGCAGCAGAACAGAACGTAGAAACAGAGAGAGACAGAGAGACAGATCCAATCCCGGAGGGGCTCTGGCCCCTCCCATGCCATGGAGGCCAAGGCAAAGAGGGGAAACCCTTCTCCCTTCTAGGGAGGAGGTCAAGGAAGAAGAAGACGAAGGGCCCCTGTAGCGACCAGACCTCAAACAGTCTGATCTCTGTGCTCCGGTGTCATCCCTGGATCAGTAATGCTGACACCACACAGTACTCGGAGGATTTATAGCAGAGTAGCAATCACACACTTATTACATCGAGTGTCTCAAAAGAGAACTTATTACAATAAATATGGCTTAAGGCCATCTAATAATAATAACAGCGGAAGGCTTGGAAGATAAGTGAGTCCATCAACTCCAATGGCATCACTGAGTATAGAACCACGACCTAAAAACTCCTTAATCATCGTCTGAAAAGTCTGCAACATTAACGTTGCAGCCCGAAAAACGGGTCAGCACATGAAATATGCTGGCAAGGTAACACATAGAGTAATGGAATGCAACAGCTATACTATATGCATATTTGGCTGGTGGAAAGCTCTATGGTTACAGTTTTGCATAAAGCCAATTTTTCCCTACTTCAAAAGGAATAAATTTAATTACTATCATGGTGGTTGTTAAACATTGAGAATGGTTGATAGCATTCTCAATCCCAATTAAGCATCATCGTTAACCAAACAACATTAATTTTAGAGTAACATGTTGAGATTCACATGATACTCCAGATACTAGATACTCAAGATGTCCATAACTGGGGACACGGCTAATCATGATTAGTTTGTTACACTCTGCAGAGGTTTGCGCACTTTTTCCCACAAGACTCGATCGCCTCCGTTGGATTTCTCGCACTACATGGTGTTTGAGAAACGGATGACCGAGACACAGTTTTCAGAAGCGCTAGCACCTTACGATGGATAGACCGGTACACCAACTTTCCCCTACATCTGCTACTCTACCCTGTAAGAGTTCGCACGACTTAATCAACTATGCCAGAGCCCATAATGGCTTGTGGCTGCACACGGAAGTTTCTAGTTTGAAAAATCTCATGATCCCTTTGAGCCTGGGTGGCGGTCCAAAAGAAAACAGGCATGTCCTGGAATACCCAGGTGCCTCAGTCCACCCAGATGTGTATTTAAGTTGCCACCTTAGATAAACCATTAATTATCAATCTCACATCTGTCATGGATTTCACTCACCCAATCCACGTCTACTAGCATAGCATGGCATTATAAGAAAACGTAGAAGTAACTCCCAAAGGTTTGATAATAAACCGGTAATAGGTACTACCTCATCTACTTCCCATCCCACAGTTTAATTAGATCCTAATCATGCAATGTGTGAAGATTGATCTAATGCAAAAAAACTGGGTTGTAGAAAAGGTATGATCAAAGTGTTACTTGCCTTGCTGATGATCCGCGAAACCTAACGATTCGAAGTAACAGGCGGCGCACTCCGGGTACTCTATCGCAGGCAAACAAACAAGCATACAATAAGTACTCATCTAATGCACAGGTAAAACTCAAATAAGAGATCTAACCAGAAGGTTCAACTTAAGAACTCCGGTTGGCAAAAGGAATCAAATCGAACGAAGCAAAGAAAGTCAAACGGCGAAAGAAAACAACTTCGTTCTAGTAATCTGAACCTAAGTCAAATTTTACAGTAGCAAAAACTTGTTTAAGTTGATTATTCGGATAGAGGGTTCCGAGACGAAACTCCAGGCGCTTGAATCGCCTGATTCCGATAAACGAGCGAAAAGAAAAACTAAAACGAAAAATCGGATCAGAAATCACGATCAGAAAATAACCGCGGAAAAATCCGACGAAAAAGAAAAACGACGAACGGATTTTTTTTTAAAATGGAACGGAAAACGTGGCGGCGGCGAACCTCGGGCGGCGGGTCGCGACGGCGGCGGCGCAGCGCGTCGGCGGCTGCGGCGGCGGGGCTGGGGCTGGGCGCGGCTAGGGTTTCGGGGCGGCTGGGCCTTCGGGCTGGCTTGCCCCGGCTTATAAAGGCCCCGGCCAGGCGGAGTCCTGGCCGAGTACGGCCCATAGTCGGTTCCGTTTTTTTATTATTACGCTCGGAAGAAAAAAAATAAAAGAAATACTAAACGGACTCCAAAAATCTCGAAATAAATTTTCCCGGGCTTCTAAAATCAAGCCCAACAAAGTGAACATTTATTTGGGCCCTAAATGCAATTTTGAAAAACGTGCATTTTTCCTAATTCAAATAAAAACAACAAAAAAACTCCAAAATAAAACTATTTGATTTTTTTATTAAATCCTCAATATTTCTATATTTTGGGAAAGTCATTTTATTCCCTCTCTCATATTTTTGTAATAGAAATAATTGATGATAAAATAAATAAAATCAAATGATCCTATTCTCAAAATTTGAGAAAAACTCAAATATGAAAATAACGAAATCCCCAACTCTCTCCGTGGGTCCTTGAGTTGCTTAGAATTTTCTAGGATCAAAACCCAAAAGCAAACAAAATATGATATGCATGATGATCTAATGTGTAACATTCCAAATTGAAAATTTGGGATGTTACAAACCTACCCCCCTTAAGATGAATCTCGCCCTCGAGATTCGGGTTGGCTAGAAAATAGGTGAGGGTGGTCTTTGAGCAAATCTTCCTCTCGTTCCCAGGTGGCTTCATCCTCCGTGTGGTGGCTCCACTGAACCTTGCAAAACTTGATAACTTTGCTGCGAGTAACTCGGCTGGCAAACTCGAGGATCTTAACTGGTTTCTCCTCGTAGGTCAAATCGTTATCCAACTGAATAGTTTCCAAAGGCACTGTGTCTCTCAATGGTATGTCAGCCATCTCCGCGTGACACTTCTTTAACTGAGAAACATGGAACACATCATGAATTCCTACAATCCTTCGGGCAATTTCAACTTGTAGGCCACTTCTCCCATACGCTCCAAAATTCGATATGGTCCTACAAATCGTGGCGCTAACTTCCCTTTAACTCCAAAACGCTTTGTTCCCCGAAGTGGAGATACTCGAAGACAAGCTCTGTCTCCAACTTCGTAAACTGTCTCCTTGCGTTTAGAATCTGCATAACTCTTCTGTCTGGACTGGGCTACCTTGAGCCTATCGCGAATCAACTTCACTTTCTGTTCAGACTCCTTAATCAAGTCAGGTCCAAACAACTGACGGTCTCCAACTTCGTCCCACGACAGCGGTGTCCTGCACCTTCTTCCGTACAAAGCTTCGAAAGGGGCCATCTTCAAACTGGTTTGGTAACTGTTATTGTAAGAGAACTCTGCATATGGCAAATTATCATCCCAACTAGATCCATAATCTAGCGCACAAGCTCTCAGCATATCCTCCAAAATCTGATTTACTCTCTCGGTCTGTCCATCTGTCTGTGGATGAAAAGCTATACTGAATTCTAGCCTGGTACCCAAAGTTTCGTGCAACTGCTTCCAAAACTTTGAGGTAAACTGGGTTCCTCTATCTGATACGATACTCCTCGGAACTCCATGCAGACATACTATTCTGGTCATGTATATTTTTGCCAACTTAGCACTGGTATAAGTGGTCTTTACTGGGATGAAATGAGCTATTTTCGTCAATCGATCGACTACAACCCAAATCGAGTCATAGCCTGAACGAGTCCTGGGCAATCCCGTGATAAAATCCATGCCTAACTTATCCCACTTCCATTTGGGCATCGGCAATGGTTGTAACAATCCTGCTGGCTTCTGATGCTCTGCCTTTACTCTCTGGCATACATCACAAACTGCTACATACTCTGCTATTTCTTTCTTCATTCCGGTCCACCAGAAAATATCCTTCAAATCCAGATACATCTTGGTATTCCCTGGGTGAATCGAATAGGGTGAATCATGGGCCTCTTGCAGAATTAACTTCCTGATCTCCGGGTCATTGGGCACATAGACACGGTCTTCAAACCATAGGGTATCGTGCTCATCCTCACAAAATTCTTTAGCTTTTCCTTCTTTCATTTTCTCCTTTATGGAAGCAATCTCCTCGTCAGTCTTCTGAGCTTCCCTGATTCTGTCCATCAAAGTTGACTGAATTTCCAACGTTGCTACATAGCCTCTCAGAACTATTTCCAAACATAGTTCACGAAGATTTTCTGCTAACTCCTTGGGTATTTCTCCCGTCATTAACGTATTGACATGGCTCTTGCGGCTTAATGCATCAGCTAGTACATTAGCCTTCCCGGGATGATAATGCAATTTCATATCATAATCCTTGATGAGCTCCAACCATCTCCTTTGTCTGAGGTTCAACTCCTTCTGTGTGAAAATGTACTTCAAACTCTTATGATCCGTGTACACCTCACAATGATTTCCGATGAGGAAATGTCTCCATGTCTTCAAGGCATGCACTACGGCTGCTAACTCCAAATCATGCTTAGCGTAATTCAACTCATGGGGCTTCAGTTGTCTTGAGGCATATGAAACAACTCTCCCTTCCTGCATAAGCACTGCTCCGAGTCCTCGACGTGAAGCGTCGCAATACACCTCATAATCCTTGGTCTGATCTGGCAAAATCAACACTGGTGAGGTAACCAAGCGTTTCTTCAACTCCTGGAAACTTGCCTCACACTGCTCAGTCCATTTGAACTTGGTATCTTTCTTCAACAACTCCGTCATAGGCTTCGAAATCTTTGAAAAAATTTCAATAAACCTCCGGTAGTATCCTGCGAGTCCAAGAAAACTCCGGATCTCTCCAACGGTAGTTGGGGCTTCCCACTTGGTCACGTTTCAACCTTAGCGGGATCTACTGCTATACCTTCTCCTGATATAACGTGTCCGAGGAATCCTACTTCCTTCAACCAAAACTCACATTTGCTGAACTTGGCATATAATTGATGTTCTCTGAGCTTTCCAAGTACCAAACGCAAATGCTCCTTATGTTCCTCTTCATTCTTTGAATAAACCAGGATATCATCAATGAACACTACGACGAACTTATCCAAAAACTCCATAAACACTTTGTTCATCATGTTCATAAAATAGGCAGGCGCGTTAGTCAGACCAAATGACATAACGATATACTCATACAGCCCATACCTGGTGGTAAAAGCTGTCTTCGGAATATCCTGTTCTCGAATCTTCAACTGGTGGTACCCTGATCGCAAATCGATCTCGAAAAACACTTTAGCTCCTTGCAATCGATCAAACAGATCATTGATCATTGGTAGCGGGTACTTGTTCTTGATTGTTACTTCATTCAATCCTCGATAATCAACAACCATCCTTAACGATCCATCCTTCTTCTCTACTAATAGTACTGGTGATCCCCAAGGTGAAGAACTTGGGCGAATGTAACCTTTATCCAGTAACTCCTTAATCTGTTTCTTAATTTCCACCAAATCCTTTGCTGGCATCCTATATGGTCTCTTTGATATTGGCCCTGTGCCTGGCAATAGCTCAATTAAGAACTCAATATCTCTATCCGGTGGCATGCCTAGCAACACCTCTGGAAATATATCAGGGAATTCCCTTACCACTGGTACTTCCTCCTGCACAACTCCTGTTAATGAATTTACTTATGTCTTGTTTGGCGCATGCCGGGATACATACTTGATCCTTCTCCCTTCTGGGGTGGTAAGCAAAATTGACTTACTAGCACAATCGATGTTTCCTCCATACATCGACAGCCAATCCATACCAAGAATCACATCCAGACCTGGGGATTCCAGAATAATTAAATCTGTTGGGAAAACATGCCGTCCTATACTTAATGGCACTTGAAAACATCCTTGACTGGCCATGTACTCTGCTCCTGGTGAGCTTACTAGCATAGGTGTTTTGAGAACCCTAGTGGGTAGGCTATACTTTTCCACAAATCCCCTTGATATGTATGAATGCGATGCACCAATATCAAAAAGAACGAGTGTAGTAAATGACTTAACCAAAAACTTACCTATTACTGCATCGGGCTGAGCTTCAACCTCCTCCACATTAACGTGGTTCACCTGTCCCCCGTTGAAAGGGTTCGGCTTCTTTCCAGAGCTTCCATTGCTGTTTTGGCCTTCAGGACATTCATTGGAATAATGTCCGGTCTTGGAACACTTGAAACAGGTGACTTGACTCAGATCTCTCTTGGCTGGGGTTGATGGGGTGCTGCGGTTCTGGCCATTGCTTCCTCCATTCCCATTACCATTCTTGGTGCCATTGTGATTGTGCGAGCTACCTACTCCATGGGTATGCTAAAAATGTCCTCCCAGTCTAGGGGTAAAACATGGCTTCTGCTGAGCTCCTGAATTATACTTTCCTTGTCCATACTTCCTCTTGCGATTCTCAATTTGCTGCTGCTTCCCTTCAATCATAAGAGCACGATCCACCAACTCCTGGTAGTTGTTGAAGGTGGCTACCATCAACTGCATACTCAACTCATCATTCAGTCCTTCTAGGAACTTCTCCTGCTTAGCTGCATCCGTAGCAACGTCATCTGGGCATAACGTGCTAGCTTACTAAACTCCTCCACATACTGGCCAACTGTCCGTCCTCCTTGGCGCAAGTTACGAAACTCACGCTTCTTCATGGCCATTGCTCCTGCTGAAACATGGGCAGTACGGAAAGCCTGCTGAAACTGGTCGCACGTGACAGTGTCGACTTGGAAGGTGGCTGTAAAATTCTCCC
Organism: Triticum urartu; assembly: GCF_003073215.2. Taxonomy (NCBI): domain Eukaryota; kingdom Viridiplantae; phylum Streptophyta; class Magnoliopsida; order Poales; family Poaceae; genus Triticum; species Triticum urartu. The sequence continues at coordinate 419,781,552 of NC_053027.1, read as the reverse complement.
ACCATGATGCTGCGGGTCCTTCTAACTGATGTGCGACAAACTTCACCTTCTCCGCATCTGTGCATCCTGCTGTGGTCAACTCCCTAGCTGTCTTGCGGAGCCAATCATCTGCTACTATCAGCTCGGTGCTACTGGAAAACACCGGCGGATTCAGCCTAAGAAAACGGGCTAAGTGGTCAACAGGTGGTGGTGGTGGGTTGTTGTTGTTCCCCTGATTCTGATTCTGGACTAGCAACTGCATCAAGGTGTTCTGCTGCTGGATCAACTGGGTGAGCTCCGGCGGAAAGGCAAATCCGGGGTCACGTCTCGGAGGCATCTGAGGGTTTAGAAAAGATCAGATATAAGAATAGAGAGGGTCCAAAGAGAAAACACTACCCATATGCACATGAGGCAAAAGCAAACAATTCACTTCATTCAAACAAACAAAGGCATACAATCGATCTAACTATCGCAAAGTGCTCGGACTACTATATTTACATGGTGGACTACTACTACTGATGAGGTGGTCTACTAGAAATATTCTACGGTTGTTGACTCCATAATATCTGCTCCTGCTTCATCAACATAATCATCATTGCTACTATCTGAGTCGGTGCCGTCAATGATGATGTAGTCTTCTGGGCTAATCTCCTTGGGTTCTTCGTCTTCATCTACTGGTGTCGGGCCTCCCATAAATACTGCTAGCTTCATAGTTAGGTCGGCATTCTTATCCACCAATACTTCAATTTCTTCTTCATAATCTTCACATGTAGCCTTGAGTTCTTCCTCCAGTTCCTTGATTCTAGTCTTAGCCTTCTTCAGATCTATCATGTCGGCGCACATCTGATTCTCCTGTCGTCGAATGTGCTGGTTTAACTCCTGGATAAAAGCTGCGATTGATCTATCCTTCCTGGTGTTAATCATCTCCCAGTGTTCATCTCGGTGCCCACAAATCTGGTATATAGTATCCTTAAGATCCTTGCGGTAGACTTCTCCAATGCGTCCCATGGCGATGTGAGCTGCCATGCTCTTTCCTAGACTCCAAGTTGGTGCATCAAAAGAAAACTCTATGGGCTCAGTGACTGGCATGAACGTCCTTCCTGGGATTTGAACTTGAATCATCCAGCGCTCTTCTTCAGGTAAAGTGGCATTGTAGGTTCCTGTGAAGCTTGGTACTCCTATGTTCAGGTATCTAGTGACTTCCTTCAAGTGGCGTCCAAAGGGTGTATCTTCATCCGGTTGGGTGAACTTGTTCCTTGCATCCGCCATCCTAAAGAGTAGAGGAGATGAGAGGTCAGAAGAGAAGAGAGTGACTAGTGATCTAGGTCTTTAGCTTAGTGGTCGTGTCCTACAGTCAGCGTGTGCTCTGATACCATCTCTGTAGCGACCAGACCTCAAACAGTCTGATCTCTGTGCTCCGGTGTCATCCCTGGATCAGTAATGCTGACACCACACAGTACTCGTAGGATTTATAGCAGAGTAGCAATCACACACTTATTACATCGAGTGTCTCAAAAGAGAACTTATTACAATAAATATGGCTTAAGGCCATCTAATAATAATAACAACAGAAGGCTTGGAAGATAAGTGAGCCCATCAACTCCAACGGCATCACTGAGTATAGAACCACGACCTAAAAACTCCTTAATCATCGTCTGAAAAGTCTGCAACATTAACGCTGCAGCCCGAAAAACGGGTCAGCACATGGAATATGCTGGCAAGGTAACACATAGAGAGTAATGGAATGCAACAACTATACTATATGCATATTTGGCTGGTGGAAAGCTCTATGGTTACAGTTTTGCATAAAGCCAATTTTTCCCTACTTCAAAAGGAATAAATTTAATTACTATCATGGTGGTTGTTAAACATTGAGAATGGTTGACAACATTCTCAATCCCAATTAAGCATCATCGTTAACCCAACAACATTAATTTTAGAGTAACATGTTGAGATTCACATGATACTCCAGATACTAGATACTCAAGATGTCCATAACCGGGGACACGGCTAATCATGATTAGTTTGTTACAGTCTGCAGAGGTTTGCGCACTTTTCCCCACAAGACTCGATCGCCTCCGTTGGATTTCTCGCACTACATGGTGTTTGAGAAACGGATGACTGAGACACAGTCTTTCAGAAGCGCTAGCACCTTACGATGGATAGACTGGTACACCTACTTTCCCCTACATCTGCTAGTCTACCCTGTAAGAGTTCGCACGACTTAATCAACTATGCTAGAGCCCATAATGGCTTGTGGCTGCACACGGAAGTTTCTAGTTTGAAAAATCTCATGATCCCTTTGAGCCTGGGTGGCAGTCCAAAAGAAAACAGGCATGTCCTGGAATATCCAGGTGCCTCAGTCCACCCAGATGTGTATTTAAGTTGCCACCTTAGATAAACCATTAATTATCAATCTCATATCTGTCATGGATTTCACTCACCCAATCCACGTCTACTAGCATAGCATGGCATAATAAGCAAACGTAGAAGTAACTCCCAAAGGTTTGATAATAAACAGATAATAGGTACTACCTCATCTACTTCCCATCCCACAGTTTAATTAGATCCTAATCATGCAATGTGTGAAGATTGATCTAATGCAAAAAAACTGGGTTGTAGAAAAGGTATGATCAAAGTGTTACTTGCCTTGCTGATGATCCGCGAAACCTAACGATTCGAAGTAACAGGCGACGCACTCCGGGTACTCTATCGCAGGGAAACAAACAAGCATACAGTAAGTACTCATCTAATGCACAAGTAAAACTCAAATAAGAGATCTAACCAGAAGGTTCAACTTAAGAACTCCGGTTGGCAAAAGGAATCAAATCGAACGAAGCAAAGAAAGTCAAACGGCGAAAGAAAACAACTTCGTTCTAGTAATCTGAACCTAAGTCAAATTTTACAGTAGCAAAAACTTGTTTAAGTTGATTATTCGGATAGAGGGTTCCGAGACGAAACTCCAGGCGCTTGAATCGCCTGATTCCGATAAACGAGCAAAAAGGAAAACTAAAACGGAAAATCGGATCAGAAATCACGATCAGAAAATAACCACGGAAAAATCCGACGAAAAAGAAAAACGACGAACGGATTTTTTTTAAAAACGGCACGGAAAACGAGGCGGCGACGAACCTCGGGCGGCGGGTCACGACAGCGGCGGCGGCGCAGCGCGGCGGCGGTGCTGGGGCTGGGCGCGGCTAGGGTTTCGGGGCGGCTGGGCCTTCGGGCTGGCTTGCCCCGGCTTATAAAGGCCCCGGCCAAGCGGAGTCCTGGCCGAGTACGGCCCATAGTCGGTTCCGTTTTTTTATTATTACGCTCGGAAGAAAAAGAATAAAGTGAATACTAAACGGACTCCAAAAATCCCGAAATAAATTTTCCCGGGCTTCTAAAATTAAGCCCGACAAAGTGAACATTTATTTAGGCCCTAAATGCAATTTTGAAAAACGCGCATTTTTCCTAATTCAAATAAAAACAACAAAAAAACTCTGAAATAAAACTATTTGATTTTTTTATTAAATCCTCAATATTTCTATATTTTGGGAAAGTCATTTTATTCCCTCTATCATATTTTTGTAATAGAAATAATTGATGATAAAATAAATAAAATCAAATGATCCTATTCTCAAAATTTGAGAAAAACTCAAATATGAAAATAACGAAATCCCCAACTCTCTCCGTGGGTCCTTGAGTTGCTTAGAATTTTCTAGGATCAAAACCCAAAAGCAAACAAAATATGATATGCATGATGATCTAATGTATAACATTCCAAATTGAAAATTTGGGATGTTACAGCCCCCCTCTCCCCTTCTCTTCCGGTGGCGCCGAAACGCTGCCGTGGCCATCATCATCATCACCGCGATCTACACCAACACCTCCGCCATCTTCACCAACATCTCCATCACCTTCCCCCCACTATCTACAGTGGTCCACTCTCCCGCAACCCGCTGTACCCTCTACTTGAACATGGTGCTTTATGCTTCATATTATTATCCAATGATGTGTTGCCATCCTATGATGTCTGAGTAGATTTTCGTTGTCCTATCGGTGGTTGATGAATTGCTATGATTTATTTAATTTGCTTGTTGTTATGTTGCTGTCCTTTGGTGCCCATCATATGATTGCGCGCGTGGATCACACCATAGGGTTAGTTGTATGTTGATAGGACTATGTATTGGAGGGCAAGGGTGACAGAAGCTTCAGCCTAGCATAGAAATTGATGCATACGGGATTGAAGGGGAACCAATATATCTTAATGCTATGGTTGGGTTTTACCTTAATGAACGTTAGTAGTTGCGGATGCTTGCTAATAGTTCCAATCATAAGTGCATAGAAATCCAAGTCAGGGATGACATGCTAGCAGTGGCCTCTCCCACAGGATACTTGCTATCGGTCTAGTAAAGTAGTCAATTGCTTAGGGGCAATTTCACAACTCCTACAACCACTTTTCCACACTCGCTATATTTACTTTATTGTTTCTTTATCTAAACAGCCCCTACTTTTTATTTACGTACTCTTTATTATCTTGCAAACCTATCCAATAACACCTACAAAGTACTTCTAGTTTCATACTTGTTCTAGGTAAAGCGAACATCAAGCGTGCGTAGAGTTGTATCGGTGGTCAATAGAACTTGATGGAATATTTGTTCTACCTTTAGCTCCTCGTTGGGTTCGACACTCTTACTTATTGAAAACTATTGCGATCCCCTATACTTGTGGGTTATCAAGACCTTTTTTTGGCGCCATTGCCGGGGAGTCATAGCGTGGGGTGAATATTCTCGTGTGTGCTTGTTTGCTTTATCACTAAGTAATTTTTATTTGCTATTCTTAGTTGTTTTCTATCTTTAGTTATGGGTAGGAAACGCAAAATACCAAAAAATTAGTTGTACCTACTAAACCAATGGTTGAAGAACCACTGAAAATCTATCACACCGCTGAAGCTTATTACTTGGATCATCTTCGATCCCTATGTGCTCGTGCTGAAACCCCAACTAGCTTAGTTGAGGGCAAATCCTTAGATGAGCATGCTTGTTATGTGAGACACTGTATATCTGAAAAAGGGAAACTTTTACTGGGTCAAATTCATCGTTTGCAATGCTATGCTTGGAATTTATGTGAAATATGTGATTTTACTTGTTGTTCTGAAAACCCTAAGAAACACCTTCCCTATCAATGTGAGCTTAGTGATAATGGAATCGTATCTTCGTATGCTAAGGGTGTTTATAATTACTATGATGTTCAACAAATTGAAGAATTTGTTGCTTTTAGGGGTGCTTATGAAATTGCTTCTTTGATTGAAAAGTATGATGCTACTCTTTATAAATCTGAAAATTTTGCCATACTTAAATATTGCTATGATAATTATGCTTCTAATGCCTATGTTGAACCATATATTGAGGACTACTCCGCTGTCCAAGAAGAGACTAATATTTTGCAGGAGTCTATGGAAGAAGAAATTGATGAAACTGTGAGCTCATTGGATGAAAAAGATGATGAGGAGAGCGAAGAACAAGAGGAGGAAGAGCGGATTAGCTACCCGTGCCCACCTTCTAATGATAGTAACTCTTCAACTCATACATTGTTTAATTTCCCTTCGTGCTTACCGAAGGATGATTGCTATAATGACTGCTATGATCCCATTGATTCTCTTGAAATATCCCTTTTTGATGATGCTTGCTATGCTTGTGGCCAAGATGCCAATATGAATTATGCTTATGGAGATGAACTTGCTATAGTTCCTTATGATAAAAATGAAATTGTTGCTATTGCACCCACGCATGATAGTCCTATTATCTTTTTGAATTCTCCAAACTACACTATATCGGAGAAATTTGCCCTTATTAAGGATTATATTGATGGGTTGCGTTTTACTATTACACATGATGATTTTGATGAATATAATATGCATGTGCTTGATGCTCCTACTTGCAATTATTATGAGAGAGGAACTATATCTCCACCTCTCTATGTTTCCAATACAATAAAATTGCAAGAGACTGCTTATGCTATGCATCGGCCTTTACTTTGTGTGCATGAATTGTTCTTTTATGACATGCCGATGCATAGGAAGAGAGTTAGACTTCATTGTTGTACGATATATGTTAATTTGTGCTCACTACTAAATTACAAATCATTGTTAATCAAAATTGGCTTTGATATACCTTGGGATCCGGGTGGATCCATTACTTGAGCACTATATGCCTAGCTTAATGGCTTTAAAGAAAGCGCTGCCAGGGAGACAACCCAGAAG